>NW_019213918.1:15377-35961 GCF_002532875.2 Varroa jacobsoni | reverse complement strand
TATATATATATAGAAAAAGTGAGTAACATGTATGTCTCTTCATAATCTATGTTTATCTTCGCAGTACAAGATGTTCATTGTATATATATATTATCACCGTAAATGATCTAAACTTGTAACACGCCGTCCAAATACAATACATCCTTATTGCTAGAAATAGCAAGCTGCCCCAGTACAAACGATCTCTATCACACTCTGTTAACTGTCATGATTATTTAGACGAATATTATTCATATTAACGTTACGTACGTACCTTCCTCAATAGCAGGCGTGTCTCTTAAGTTAAGTTGACGACGTTTTCGACGTAACTTGGCTACCGTTCGATCGTACAGGATTGCTAGCTCTTTACGCTTTTGCACAGCTTCCCCACTCGCTGTCTATTTAGCGTGTCTGTATGTGTATGATACACAAGCTGATGCTTTATCCTTTTGTGTTTTTATTTTTACTGGCATTCCTCTTGAATGATTTTTAGCAGGTATGTTTGGCGATGAGCATATGTTTATTGCGCATCCTCTCCCTCTATATTCTACTGTCACCATTCCTATGCCTTTTGATTTACACAAGGAAAGAATAACACTATCGGTCCTGTCAACATTGCTAAAACTTGGCCCTAACACAGAACAACAAACCGCGGACGGCCACAATTGTTTTCAGCATTATCGGATCAGCGGGGCATCTTAACGGAGTACCAATTAGTTTCCTTTAGCAAACGTTAGCTTCGATTGATGCAGTGCTGACATCTGTCGGCGTATAGACGAAATTGCGCACAACTGCCCACGCCTGTCCAACTGTGTGGTAACTAGAAATGCTTTCCATTGAGCATGGTTCTGCTAGATGCTAACAGGAAACGTACGCTTTGGTGCTGGGATGTCGTTGGCTGGTGAGGTCGTTGGCAGCCGTCATGCGACACATTTACGCGCTCGACACCGTTGTTGCGTGTAGCGAAAATGTGGGATGTAGGAAACGCTTGTGAGAGGCTCGATTCGTCAACTCTGGTGGATGCAAGAAACTTCTTCAACGTGATCACGGCTAAATACGTCGATATATACGGTTTCGCGTTCAGTGCGTTACAACTTTTTGCCCTTCAGGCGTAAATTAAATATGTTATTATTGTGTTGCAAGTTTTTGGTGCATTACGAACGTTCCCTGTCATGTTGCTGGAAAAAGCTTTATACCAACTATTGTAAACTACTATCACCAGTATTCGCATATAGCATATTCCCGAAATAGCTGATTTTCCGCTTGCTTCGCTTCTGAGTATATTGTTAACTACTATTGACATTTTAAGTTACTCTGCTCATATGACTGGTTTTTGGAATCATCTGTTTTTAGGCATGACATCAATGATTTACCTTATCAGGAGTCTAACTGGAATCAGCCTTGCTGAACAGATCAGGCCTTGTTCCAATGGGGCAGCCATACAAGAAGCTATCAACAACAGCAATAATTACCTATTATTTACGCTTTTGAATTATTTGCCCATACGAGCTCATGACGTTTAAAAAATCCAATACAGAAACGCCATGCCAACAAAGTGTTAATAAATGCAGGGCTTTTTTGAAACTGTGATGAGCTTCACATTACCGTAACTTCATCGAGTTACTACGCTACTTATACATTCACACGCTCGAAGCATTGCGTCTCTGTTTGGACACTTTACATAGCAGGCCAATCTTTAAGTACAGTAAGTGTGGCCGTATTACCGAATTAAGCTGCTACAGTGATCGCAAGTGGAGAGAGCAATTTCCGGTTGGGGTATCAGCAAACATCACCGGCTCGTGTCAAGATTTCGGGTGGGGCTTGTGGCAAAACGTAAACATGGGCTAGGCCAGCCCGTTCCTGGGGAGTGCACTTGACTTCTGCCCCCGCCCGCCCGAACTGTTTACGCCGTCGCTATTGTTCCATTATAACCAAGAAAACGGTCGGTTCGTTGGGCACGGAACCTGAAAAGCTAGACATTTTTCAGTGGCGTTCCTGTACAGCCAACGACAGCAGACAGGAACCATAAAAAATTGGTAAATCGTCGATTCCTAATCTATATAACGGAGGGAAACGGTCAAAGCAGCAACGGCCTTTGTTTACGGAGAACTAGTGCCGAAAGGATCACCCGTATAATAATGTAGAATAACCCATAAAAGGCTATTTTATCAGAGCTGCCAGGAAAGAGCACGTGAAAAGCTGCAGACAATTGTAGAAAAGCTGAATCCGAGATGGCTCACGGATGGGTCGTATTGCGCATGCGACTTCTGAGTATATCAGCTGGGTTCGAGTCTGAATCGTGCATCTATCATAGGAAAAGAGAGGAACTTCATATAGCCTGCGGGGCGTCCAGATGAAAAAACATGCCATATAAGGCATGTATGAAAAAAAAAACAATATCTTGATTCTATATGATTGTTAATTTCTAAAGCCCTCAGCCATGGAAAGGTCACATCTTCCATATTCTGATTTTCTTTCACTCTGGGCATATTTCTGTTTAAACCGGTAAACGCGAACGACACGGGACTCAGAAAATGATAAACAGGCGCATTTCTCATATATAGACATGCACGTAGTAGGGCTTCGGAATTGACTGTTAAAAAATACTTGACTTTTTTAAAGAAGCGAACACGACTGACTACTTGTACGTCCGTTACAAAAAAAATAAAGCAGCTATATAATAATATTATTGTTAGGTATAATAGAAATTTGAATAAAAACATCGTTACGTTGTGCTGTTCGAAATATAATTGTAATACTATAATGTAAAAAACATAACATAACAACTTCATAACATATTTAGTTAGATATTAATAACAGCTATTTTGAAAATTATTTTTCGAAATATTGCCCTCAACCTAATGTGTGTGGATGTATGTACGACGATACCCATATGTTTCAGTAAAATCGAACTCTAAAAAGTCTAAGTGCGACCATTAATGGCGTTACATAATAAAAGGCTTTATTTACTTTGTGGCATGGAGATATAGAGTCACTAGATTTAAAGTCGAAACTTAAGACGTTAAATAATATAATATAATTTAAAAAACCGATAATCTAATTTTAGGGTATATATATTTAGGCAGTCGCTCAAAACCTCATATTTTGCCTAACACCTAGGACCGTTACATACTGCCGTTAAGCTCTACTTCATACGACTGGCCCTCGCCACGAATCAATCTGATAGGGTTCTAAGTAGCAGCTGCCACATTATTTATCTTATTGGCCCTTATAGTAGCCTATATAAAACCCAAGGTTTAATCAATAGCTAGCTCTACACCCTCAGACACGTGCTAACTAGCTTACAAGCAATAATACTTGTTGTTAGATATAATACACTAACTATTTGATATATAGCATATATAGTTTTGCAGTTTGTACTTCGGAAATGTACTGTTTTCAAAAGACGATTGCATCATCTCACAGGAATAGCAAACGATGTGTTAACCCATTATCTCGGAATGATACTGGGTAAATCCGTTTTCCCCTACGCAAACTTCATTCAGAACGAAAACCGAAAGAAATGCATTGGCATCCCCGATACTGGAGGACCTCTGCTAGCCAGTATCTATGATTTTTCCGTACGCAACAAGCTTAATTGTCTATGACTTCCTCGATGGATTCGGATGCAAACAGCGAGGCACGTTAGATGGACCGATAGCAAGCCACCCCAATTACTTTCATTTCCCCATGAATTGTTGTTCAAGTGTCAATCAATAAAGTACGTATTACATAAGCTACGGTAGTACGCGATGTTCCGAGTATCTGTCTCAGGAAAAAATTTCCATTGCCAAACAATGCCGTCGTTTGTTTGTACCGTGTGGATTAAGGTGTTCAGCTGACGTAATTATGTTGACCTGTCCGCCTGTATTCATACAGGCCAAAGGCCTTATTAATATCGATTTCGCTGAACACCGTTCTCAAACCGCAGTCACCTCGATCGGTGGAAGCGCGTCCACACGGGGAGGACGCTCGAATGTGAATCGTGCGATAAGGTCATCTGGCAGAAGGACAACCTCAAGGCTCCTATTCGGGAGTGCGGCCCCTCTATTGTCCACACTGCACCTACTCATCAGGCCATGCCAACACGCTAACCGCCCACACGCGGAGCCACACCGGAGAAAAGCCCTACAAACGCTCATATTGCGATAAAAGATTCACCCACACGAGTCGAAAGCTTCGGCAAAAAAGACAGCGCATGGGTGAAACGCCATATGCGTACGAGCTGTGCATAGCTTCGTTTATGGACAAAGGCACGTCACCAGCAAGGCATACATTCTACTTTACGGGGTGTCAGATGCAATAAGTGTAACGCCAACTTTCGGCTACAGCTATCGCGGACTAGATATATCAACAAAAATCATAAACAGAATAACGAAGTACTAATTTAATAAAAAAAAATTAGCCGCACTTGTAAATAAATCCGTATGTAATATGGTGCAATTAACTATATGATTAGAGATTTGGAAGGCCATATTGAATCTTGTGTTATAGATATGTGCATGTATCTGATGGCTTGACATATATATTGAGTGATAGTTTTTCTTTATAGGAGCCTTACAAGTAAACGTATGTCATGGTTAAAGGATATTTACTGCGAAAAAAGCGATACTAGCGCTGTATGGTATTTGTGGGATTAGCATTTGTGTATGGTGTACATATTGGGGATGCGGCAATGTGTGGTATGACGTGTGGGAGTGGATGGACTCCAAAGGATTTTATGTTTTGGGATTTTTTTTGGAAATCTTGGAACGTGAGCGGGTTGAATCTATCATCCCTAAAAACTTACTGACGGTACTTCAGAGGAAATAAATTTGAAAATACTATAATTCGGGAATGTAATGATAACATATTTAGTCTGATCGGGGATAGCTGAGAACTGGACTAATGTGAAGGCTTCAAATCACCATAGAAGTTACTAGCCGTAACAGTCCGGCGAGGAACTCAAGCTTCGAAATTGCTTATGTTGATCATGGTTTCTGTTAAAGCCTTCACTCGTGAAACGCATATTACATTATAATCTGTACAATCCGTTTTAGACAACGATGCTTTAGACTAAATAGACGTCTTAAATTTGCCTTTTTTTTTTTTTTTTTTTTTTTATATAAAACAAGCCTATTTGCACCTGCTACAAATTCATGCCGAGATCTCGCAAAATTCATAGAAACCAGACAATCGCACGCGGGGCGATCCACTGAACCAAAATCAGAGCGTCAGACCTAAAATCACTAGTGTAGGCCACGAGGTTTTTATGGACGTCTGTAGGCTTTAGCGATACTCAGTCGACACCTTTACAATGAGGAGAACTTGGATCTGGTGACTCCTAATTTGTTTTAGAAAATTAATAGTTCGCTGGGTTTATATTATTTGCACATGTCCTGTGCCGTTAAGCACGTCTTTGTGCAAACAATGGTCATGACGTCTGAGCTTTTTCTAAAAGCGGCAACCAAGGAACTGGCAGTTTAGCTGTCGTAGTTTTGCATAGAAGAACTTGTGCTTAATGAAACTGGTGCCAGAATCTAAAATGAGTCCAAATTTACTAAATAATTATCATCATCAAATAAAAGCACTTTATCTCAGTGATTATCTGTCTCTCCCATTTCAGTTCCCTGTAAAGATACGCACACCCCCGGCACGCATATAATGGACAGTTAACGAAGTCTATTTTATTTATTATATATATAATAAATAAAAGAATTGGATATAAATTGGAATAAACTAAAACCTAGACACTTACCAATATTAATGATTTGTTGCAGTTGATGCAGGGTGCGCTAGTGTGGTCGAGATTAAACGAACAGGTATCGTAGAATTTCAGAGACAAGGACACGATGATACAGCGTATTTTATATGGCAGACAGATGCTAGCCACGTAGATATGTTGGCTGGCCATCGTTGACCGTAATGGGTCGTTTTCGAAGAGAATGTCTTTTATCTGATAAGCGCTACGGCTGGCTTGGGCAATGATAAACAGTTTAGAGATTTTAGTGCACTCCAACGCTGTTACTACTTTTAGGTATAGGAAAATGTCGTCCACATATATTTCAGCTTTGAACTACATAAACCATCACATTATGATTTTACACGGGAGACCCATTACGCGAAAAAGTAGAGAAAATAAACAACAAGATGTCTAATCTATACAACGCTTAGAACAAAAAGAAGAAGCTTAGTAGGAAAGCAATAATGAAATGAAGCTTGCATCGTATTGTGCCATACATAAACGTATTATATCTAGTTATATGTATCTTATATACATCGTCAAAGCGTATATCACTGGTCAAACTATTATTACCAACGTTGTGATGAGCAAAATGACGAGCCGGCAAGTTTTCCACTTAGCAATGTCTTATATATGTACTTATGTATACTGTCGGGTCTGGCTTCATTCGCGGATCATAGTGATGATGACGCGGACTCATCGCAGCAATCATTGCGATGAGGCTCGAACAACAGTGTTGACAAATGCTATGTAGCCGAGAGTCGCTTTTTTCGTTAAGTAGATTTCTGCGTAGGGGTTCCCGCTGCCGGCTACTCTTATACAGCCTTTCTAAGCAGTTGCATCGCTGCAATGATGACAACGACATAACACTTTACCGCACGCTGATAATATGGAATGGCCCGACAGTAGCTATCGTTTATTTTGCCAAATCTTCCTCTTGTTCTTATTGACGTTCTCACCCAACGCCCGATGACCGACCAATGCAGCCAAAATGCACCATCTTTATTGTGAATATCTCTATTGTCTGTCCGGTGCCGTTGCCTATTATATAACTGGATGACGTACGTTTACACATGCAAGATTACTCACGCAAGGATGTGTACGTATTTTGACTATATTGTTACGTTCTTGTGGCGCACGTTGCTGACTCTACCGATCGACTAGCCGATAACACTCCTTGCAGTAGGTTCTAGAAGAAGCCGAGTCTGGAGTTCGCGAAGGACGGTCAGGATAGAATGGCTGAGAATATTACGAATGTGAATGCCAACAGGAACCGACTAGAGTGAAGAAGGAAGGCCTGATACCCTACAGGCCACAGAACGGTGGCGAACGCTGGCCGGGTATATACCTATATATTCCGTCTGCAATGCGGACGCGAAAGAGGAGAGGGTTGCAAATTGTCATCATGACCCTGCAATCCTAAAACATGCTGTCTGTTTGGCTTCCTGTTCGCGTACCGACCACACCGGCTACTGCTTGGCTACTGCTAACAAACGAACGATAGATGCGACAATTATTTTGCAATAACCAACGTTTCAGGGATGCGTATGCGTGGGTGTGCATGTACATATACATACACACCACCGTATTAATATCTAATACATACAGATGATAGAATAGATAGATAGATAGATATGCCCATGGCTATCAAGGATTCATCTGCAAATCTGTCGTAGCAATAGTGCCAGTACGTATAAAGGTACTGCATGAAGCACAACAAAACGAGCGAACTACACAAGATCGTTGTGTGAGCAGCAACAAAGGAACTACTGTTATCCATGCCGTTATGATACGTTTAACAACAACATCGTAACGACGTAAATATATATCTTATCCATGATTGTTGGCTGGAGCAATGAGCATTTATCTGACGATATAACAGGTCCACCACTAGTATAGTGGCTCGGATATTCACTAGACGGAAATTACTAGTCAATTATCCAAAAAACCCAATAGACATATATTGGACAAACGCCACTTTTAAAAACAAGACTTTACGGTAACATTCATTGTAATAGACTGTTTCGCCTATACACAACGCGGGTTACCGTACTAAAGCTTACATAACTAAAATATATTATGTTTTCTTTTACAACCGCCGGAATATTTGTCCTAGTTTCATAGCGGTTGCATATTATTACTTTTTTTTTTTCAATAGGATCTGTAATAAAAGCGACAAGACGCATGACTATAACTGGGAACGTGAGAGACCCTTTCTCTGGGGCGTCATCATTCTACCTATTACCTATTACCTTTTACTATTGCGCCTAAGTTCCTTATCTGCAACGGATATCCGTTTGAAACACCGTAAGCGAATAAGCAAAAAAGTTACTTCAACTTCTTTATGTATAGCTCTATATACTGTCAATCATTGGAAGAACTATTAAGCACCCCTATTATAGTTAAGAACAGGAAATTTAAAACGTCTCGCTTTTTGAAGACGTGCTTTTATATGATGTCATAAATGCTTACGAATCTCGTTTAATCAGTTTCGGTCCTAGATTCAAAGCCCGTGTCCTATGTCACTAACAAGTTACTAATACATAATTCAGCATGCATGCGTGCGTGCGTGCGTGCGTGCATAAGTGCATGGGAAATCCGAATTTTTTCAATGCGCTTCAACCATTCTCATTTCGGATGAATACAAAGCACCACCTTTTCTTTATATATAGCTTTGTCTAATAGGCCTGTTCGTAGGTAGCTTAGAAACAATAGAGGTGCCTTGTCTGCAAAAGCACAAACGGAGATTCATGGCTGGTGTGCTTGACATCAACTCACTGGAACCTCCTCGAACAACATGTCGCTTTGGTTTGTGACGTGTGAAATTAGCAGACAGTGCTAAGGCTTTCTTTGCTTCTCGTAATGAAGGGAAAGAAAGGGCTTTGTTTTCTAGCAGTGAATAAAATGATTATATCTCGAAACTCTGTGACAGATCCCGCGCCCTGTTCGCCGCTACAGTACCATAGGTGCCATGCAGGAGTTTACCGAAAGCTGTGCTTGCAATATGGATAGCAGTGCTAACGAACTGGACACACAAAGACGGTGCGAAGTGGACTGAGAAGTGAACCGGCAAAAAACGCTGCCGGGCGAAAAACTGAAAAATCTTTTTTACCAGCAAACCAACGAGCAGATGTTGTTCCCAGTATGCGCTCGACAAAGCAGCCCATTGAGAAGATATTGGTGTACATCAGTGGCTTTAGTCCGAATCCGTACGACACTTTATCGAAGTGCTACGAGGGATTCAAGTTTTCGAGGATGGTAAGGTCTCTCTCTCTCTCTCTCTCTAGGTATTAGAGTATATCACCTTCGAGGGTTAGTAAGCTCAGCTGGAGTGCACTGGGAAATAAATTCATGGGAGAATCCTTGACCCAAAAGATTCCTCTTCTTAACAGGTTTCTACACTTTTGGTTACAGGGCATTTGGGCGTACAAACGACCCACATATTTTTCTACCAGTATTTTCGTTCCTTACGAAGACATATGCCTGCGCGGTTCAGCACATACGGAAATCATTATCAAAAAGGTGATAGATCCAAACACATCTTGTTTTTAGTTTCGTTCTTTTGGCCGATCACGACTTTGATAGTAGGTGTTTTGGCAGGTGCCTCTTTGTATTTAGCTGTTTATTGAATACGGCACAGACAGGGGAAAAGGCAAACGACTTGGAGAGACGAGTGAAATGTGTCTTTCGGCCACCCTGATGTCATCTAGCGCCAGGTCATTAGGACGACTGATGCATTTCTGTGCATGTTTATATTTTGCAATACCTGAAACGCACGCCCTGAACGCAGGCTCGACTCAGTTAGTAACATGCTTTAATTAGAGTCTAATTAAAAGGTCACAGATGTTTACTTTGTTATGGAGGGCGCACGTGCCGTGTATCAAAGAATATTTGTTTACATACTTTATTTCTTCAAGCATACATGGACCATTTTCTCAGTAGGCGTATATTTATCCACTTAAGTCGTCGCCAAGGGCTTGAACAGTCGATAAATAACACCAAGCGTCGTTTTACATTAGCGTAATACAATTGTTCTTCAATATCTTCTAATGCTGCAGCTAGATTCGTTAATATGTACCACTTTCTTTCTAGATAACTAGACCGGCAACTACGTTAAATTATAAATTCAAACTTTCTGTAGGACAGATCCCTTAGTAGATTTACGGATCTGACTAGACACCTTAAGTAGCAAAGAGCTAATTGTTCAAAAGCAATATTCTAAATTGTCATTCTTAATTGAAATTAGGTTTGCAAGACTATAAAAAAGCATGGATTTGCATGGTATACATTGATATTAGATGCCGCCGAAATCAGAGAAAGCCTTTTTTAGATATGCCGTTTATATTCGGCTTGTCTATTTATCAACGACTTGCCATACTACGATGAATTTTCTGTTTTGTTTTTTTTTTTTTAAATTTTTTACATCTGGGATTATACAAGTGTCACTAATATGTGGGACGGTATATATTTTGCATGTCGAATATTGGCCCCCGGCAATTTCACATAGGACCTGTCACTCATCTGCAACCTTCATAAAGTATGTTCAACTATCTCACTCTTTTTTTTCAGCCTCTAATATATCATCCGAGGTGTCATAGGATCGTGCAACAATCTTAGTGCTTTAATGTTACTTAACTTTGTTAATTTTTGCCTGGGATGTCGTTACCTAATTAGAAAAGTTCTTTCATAAGAATCAGTGGTTTTCAGCTGAATCGCTAATTTCTACCTTTCTAAACGGAAAGATAAACGCAAACCGTATTAATAATAATAATGGTGTCCGGTGACTTTTACTGCCTGTAGATGATACGCTGTGATGCCTAAACCGCTTACCATGCTGTACGCTGAAGTGCGCTTGAGGACATCCTTGAATTATGTATGGATGCAGTCTGCAGTTATAAAAATCACAGAAAGCAATATACGCGTCATATATTATAGGATATAATTGTGTAAATGTTTTTTGGCATTGGCATTTGCAAGTTAATTACCTGATCTGATTAAGCTAGAAGAAGAAGAAGAACGGAGGTGTTTGCCAGTACCACGCTCTAGGTCTTCTGTCTGGTAAAGTTGCACCCACACCTCGATTGGTCTTTCTAGATAAATAGAGCTTTACAAACTTTACAAGTGCAACTTTCCCAGCTGCCCTCGCGCATATCGTTATAATATAATGATTGTTTTTGTTTACGTATTTATAAATGCAAGCTATCGCTAATGTTGAGAGGGATAAAGTATATACTTTTACTTCTTATCTTTGCGTTTACGTCAATATCGTTTGGGTTTAGAAAGGCGGAACTTTTTTTGGGAACCCTCGATGAACATCGGAGTATCTTCCGACAGGTACACTGAATGATGTCAAATTGTCCTGGTGAGACCGAGTCCTAGTTACAAAAACGCCGGTGTTATTCGTTGAAAATTTCGTAGATTGCATATGTGTAACTTTTCTTGAAGAAATTGAGCTCCAAATGTAGCAGTCAGCGCTATCTTCGAATTAAACATGTTGACTGCGACTTTCACTGGTTCTTTTCCTGCTTGTGTTTTTTGTTATTGTTGCAACTGCGAACATTGCCATTCTTTCGCGGTCAGTGAAGGACCTACCATTATTGTCAGCGTATACAAGGAAGTTTTCAAGTTTCAGGGTCGTTTTGTTAAGGCAACACAGCTCACTGTTGATGGCATTACCCCTTTCTTGTCCTCTTGATGACTTCTGTCCTGATCTTGTTAATTTGAAGTCCAAGGTCAGCCAATCACTTTTTCAGGGTTGTTAGCGTCTGTTGCATGTAGAACCTGTTCGTACATTGCTAAGTCGTCCGCATATACGACCACCATCACAAAGGGGTGTCATGAGTGGAAGTTATTAATGAGAAGCATGAACAATAACGGACTAAGTTTATATCCTTGTGCAGAACTCGCAGTTTCGCTAACATCATTCATCTTTGTAAAATTGTCATTGAAAATGATTGGGTTACTCTTGAGGAGGCCTTAACGCTTTTGAAGGCACCCTTCGTTGTGGCAGCTTTGTAATATAGTTCTTAAATCGGGATCAAAATATGCTCTCAAGATTATGAAGGTCTAGCAAACAAATTTGTTCGGACGACCTATAGCCGTTTCCATTTCATTCAGCGCGGCGCAATGCTCGAAAAACAAAGTTAGGGGTCGAGTTTTGCTGAAAAGTATTCACCATAGATACGAACATCGGTTACAAGGACAGCAGCTGATTCGCCCCCTATCTAGACAGTGTTATCATTGTAAAGAGAAGGAGAACGTTCTAAGTCTTCTGTCTGGTAAAATGGCACCCATACCTCGATTAGTCTTTCTAGAGCGTATCCATTAACAAACAGGTTCTTCCGAAAACTGCGACGAAACCGTGCTTCGCTGCTATGTCAAATGGAAAACCGTTCGATTGTGACAGCGCGTTTCCAAAAAGTGGCCTACCCACTTTAATGAGCAATTTGCTGCAGGACTAGAGGAACAGGGATGGATGGCTGTACAAGAGCTCAGATTTGAATCGACTGTATCATTTTATATGGAGTGCGATTAACCGAAAACCTAGAAATCTTAATGCTTAACGCTCATTCCTACAACTAAGAAGACGTTCGAAATACACAGTATTTTGGCCCAAGCTTGTAAACGGTCAAAACCTCGAATTGAAGTCGTGCTTGAAGTCAGTAGCAGTTGTACTGAATAAACTTGTGCGTCAGGGACGCCCTAGTAGGCACATGCGAAGCATTTTATCCAAATTCCTGCCCCAAAATACAACTATAGTGAGCTATAGTAAAACGATTCTGATTGTTACCATCTTTTGTGTCCACACTTTCCTTTGCTCCGTTCATTTGTCCACGGGTCTTTTCTTTTCGGTGGCAAAATTTACCAATTGAATTTGCTCTCCTGTAACAGTGTAGAGCCAGTAGTGATTACGTATCGTACGAGGTTGAAATAAAGGCTTCGTATGTTCGTTGTTTGCCTGTGCCGGAAACGAGATCAGCCACTGTGCTTATTTGCTGTTCATGCCAAAGGTCGAAGATTTTTTCCCACTCTTCGCTGATGTACTGCTTAAAGAAGATGGTAATCAGCAGCGTCGTTCGTATATAACGATTGGCTGTCATTACATAATTTAATTTTGAGCTTCCCAATTTCTAATAACGTTTGCAAATTACTAAAGAGAAAATTGTATACACTGTAGATGAGAAACGATTATGTCAAACAAAAAAAAAAAAACTTTTAAGTTGATTTAAAAGCAAGCGGCTAGATGAATCACGAATTAGTTGGCCTTTAAGCTTACTTCTATCCATTCGATTTATTATGAGTCTAATAAGTTGAAATGCTTGCTGAGCTCTCTTGTTCGATAAACAAGCTCTATATTACATAGGAAAATCATTCATGATTATGTCTCTTACGCTACTTGTCACACAATAGCAAGGCTATCGTGGGACACGTTTTCTTTGCTGTACAGCCTGACCCGGCGAATGTAATAGAACATCATTCCGTTCGTTACTCGCGGCATGTTTGTTCGTTTCTGCTAACCGCACGTCCACTGCTAAGTCAATATATATAGCACAATTGCGGATGTTACCTTACCCCCTCCCACTCCCCCGGTCCCTCTCTCCTAGTCTTCGAAGGCGCGATTAGAGGCCAACTAGATACCACTGAAAGAATCGTGTGGTGGGGAACACGATCAGTCAAGAATCGTTTCCCCTCTGTCCCTTACGAAAAAGTTAGAATCAAGTATTGTCTACCGTCTGCTGTCCTCCACCAGCAGTTGCCATTTACCAAATCAATGAGAATGAGAAGAGCTGTCTCTAGGCTAACCACTCTCGAGCGACCACATCACGCAAACACATCACCACGACCACTAATTTTACTAACGATTGTTTTTCTGCTCTTCTACGCTTTCTTCCTTCGCAGCTGTTTCACACGATGTATCTTAGCATCGGGTTCCGCTGGGTTGGCCTTATGTATAAGCAACGTTAGAGAAAATTACAAGGGCCCATAAGGTAAAATACACTGTGCCGATATGGCCACTTTTATTTGGTGCTAGAGGTAGGCAGTATTAGTAATGATGTGATCGAAATCGCAGGATAATAACTGTCATAATGAGAATCTTGTGGATGATTGCTTTGGCGAGAATAGCGTAGGCCAACCTCGTAGGCTCGAATACTAATGACTCTGATAAACAAGGCCCCAACCGATGAGAGTTATATAGAGGATGCAGATGAACGAGAAAATCTTTCAGGCACAACA
Source organism: Varroa jacobsoni (assembly GCF_002532875.2). Lineage (NCBI taxonomy): Eukaryota > Metazoa > Arthropoda > Arachnida > Mesostigmata > Varroidae > Varroa > Varroa jacobsoni. The sequence continues at coordinate 22,025 of NW_019213918.1, read as the reverse complement.
TGTACCATGTACTAATCTGCACATGATGTATACATGACATATACAGAATATGCAGATTCACTAACTTTATTGTTAAGCCTTAATTAGCCTGTTGGCCAGCTAGTTCCGATTATCAATGGTGTTTCAAGCGCAGGGTAGCTAGATAAGTTTTTATATAAGACTTAGCGGCAAACTTATTAATTAGGCATAAAGGGGCCCATGCTTCCAAAAAATTCTGGTAACTAGCCATTTTACTTAATGTAGCGCCGATTAGAGACAGCATTGGGTATACTATTAGTGCTTGAGCTTGTTTTGGGCGAAATGCAGTGATCATTGCATTATTGTGGTTGGCGACGATGTGTGTTCCGCGAAAAATATCTTGCGTGGCCTAACATTGAATTGAACATCCCAACTTCCCCAAACTTAACGATTATACGTATAATATAAACTTTGTTTCATATATTACTGATTGTGCTGTGTTGGAAAAATGTTTACCAAATGCAGTGATAATTATGTGAATCTTACCCAACCTGAATCGTCGATTCGCAATAAAAGCATCCTTTGTTACGGAACGAGCAATAAAGGGGTACAGGCTTGACAAAAATAATCTATATGGCCATATATGGTCGCTGCGTTTGAGATACGTGAAGCTATGTTCATTTTATTGTTACCTTTACATCGATTCGCTTTTTCTTTTAGAAATATCACCAGATTATTTCTATTCTACCTCTCTTAGGACCCGGGTGCACGCCTGAAGAGCGCTCGCTTAAGTGATGAAATATTCGAAAAGGGCTTATATTCACTTCTTTATGTAATAGATTATTGTAAATTAATCAAACTAATAGGAACAATAATAACTTACGCTTAAAAATCTTAACTTACTTTCGACGCTCGGCAGAGGAACCGCTTGCAATGAACTCGTTCGGCCATTCTCAGTGTGATTCAACCTTGCAAGTTCTCTCTACGGACGATAAAGGCATACGTTGTTTTTCTGGGTAAACACTATTATAGATTACCATAGCGTAAACCTTGTTAGGCCCCATCGCAACATGAAGTTTATAGACAAACCAGCTTCGTTGCATGAGCCCGTTACCACGCACGCAACATTTCAAATGATTAATATTAATTAAGTTTTACAAACTAATTCCACATCGAAAAAAAAAAGTTCTAATACACATACGAAATGCCTGTTTGCGACTGTTAGTTAATATCTACGCACCTGTGGCTGAGTTAGGATGACCCTGCTGCAAGGCCCCATTTCCTCCGTCCGTGAAGTCCCCTAAATTTACTTAGAGCGCTACGAATTATCCTGTTCGATTCTTCCTAATCGGCGTTTCCGACATCACCTAAAACGTGGGCGAGGCCATCTATTGCGACGAAGCACCAAAGCACAAGACATTGTAATCCGTATACCGTTTCCCTTTGCCCAAACTCCAGTTACTCCCGCGGCTGCCGAGCACTCTGAACCGGCTAGAATTTCTCACAAAACTGAAGGACATAAAACGATAGCCACTGATCTGATAAAAGCAACGCGATTTGAACCATCAATAGACAAGTGCTTATGCCCTTTCGCGTAAGACTGGTCCCACCGTCATAATTCGCCGTAGTATTAGCTGCTGTTCCTTCCACTGCCGGCAATAATACTAGACAGGCTAGTGCTGGTAGTTTTAGCGATAGCCAGCCTTTAATTGCTGGCTTGCACCCACTTGTCAATCATCATGGCTTTCTTTGTTTACGCTCCAGCCCATACATTTTGCCCTCTTCCGTCGTGCCGTCTTCCGCTTATACATCGCGCACTATTCTCGAAATCCCTATTATACCAGATCTCCCTTGTGAAAGAAACAAGACGTGTCACGTTTGCGAGTGGATGCATCAGTACCGTGTCCGCTGCTATGAATTTTTCGCGTGATTGATTGTAATCTACTGGTTCGTTGACTGTGCGGGAGACTTTAACTTGAGAATGATAGTGAGCGAGGCTATCGTGAAAGACCTGTCGTATGGGGTCCGTACGTTCGTTAATTCCGTTTATAAGCAATAGAAGAAACAACAACGCCAGCAGAAGATGTCAAGGTGCACGCCCGAGACAAAAACAAAGACAAAGATAGGATAAATGCGCGCAGCGGCCGTAGCGGCGTTCGTACCGTTGAGCGCATATTAGCCATGTTCGTTTGACCAAGGCGGTGACCGGGACCCTGCAGCGATATTTCCCTCAAAGGACAATTACAAGGATTCGAAATTCCTTTAACGTTCGTGCTCTAAAAAAAAACTCCGGACTATCCGCCTTTTTCAAAGCAGACAAAATAGAGGCTGAGGGACAGTCCTTCGTTTCTTGAATAGCTACAGGTTTGCTATTGCTGTCACTGTCATCATCGCTCTCGGAGTTGGTTGTCGGATGACCGGCTGAAAGAGCTTAACTTTTTATTGGCACAACGTACCGAGAGAGGATTTAGTGCTTTCCACTTTGGTAGGTTCTTTTGTAAAATAGAACTTAAAATTAGCTACTATAGCAGCATGAGCGGAAACAACTATGAGCAGCTGGAATAATATAATTCAATGGAAAACGTGACACGCCGTTAAACAAAGCTGTTAGGTAGCTCATCGTCGTTATTTGCGCGCAGGTTGAGAACAGCTTTTTTTAATGAGGCGCTTGTACACCAAAAGATAAACGTAAACAGAGATAGCTTTTAGACGTCTCGTACAGATATATAATTTGTATATCATTGCCTCAGTGGCCTAGGAATTAGATACGAGAAAGAATGAATAGGGCGAAACGTTGCTCAAATAAATTGGAAAATATGAAAAAAAAAAAAAAAAAGTTCGAAAAGGTAAATGCTATTAGCGGGCTGTTTAAGTAAATAATTTACCACCATTTGACATTTATGGTTTCAACAGCGTCTCGTTAAAATATAGCCACGTAATCAAACGCAAGCCCTCCACGCACAAAACAATTAACGTAAGTTACAACTTGCTTACTTAATTGCTGTGTCAATGACGTAAAATATCATAACCTACTTTATTGGCAAAAATCGCAGGAGATAATGCTTTAGACATTCTAAATAAGGATCTTATTCTAACACCTGCTGGGATAAAAGAGGCAAAATAACATTATTTCGAAACAATTAAAAGGATTGCTTACCTTGAGAATCCTCACATAAAGTAAGCACCCTGTACGTCGAGGATGCGAATTACGTTACACAATAGAGTATTTTATTTTTCCTTTTTGCCAATTAACCCTGTACCCCACAATATGCAAAGCAATCACCCGATGTATAAAACTGAGAAATATGAAAGTAAACTGTGTAAATAGGAAACATTCACTTGTAAACAATAATACAAGCGGTTCGCTGTAATCAGTTCCTGCTAAAAAAATATCTGATTACCACATGAAGTTAGTAAATACAGATTCAACTATACCGAGAAAAGTTATTGTTGAGAACCGGTTGAACTTTGGGGTTTACTAAGCCCTAATGAGCTCGATTAATTTTTATGTTTTTAATGAATTAAACGGAATCAAAACCTACTTGTAGCCTTTGTTATGTACAAAAACCTACGTTCTATTACGCCGTTTGGTGGAGGCGTGATCACTAATTCGTTTGGTTCACTGCTCGCGCTTCCAGCGACGTACGCTAACCGCCTTCATTGGCCAAATTGTGCTTTTCAATCCTATAGTCAATCTAAGTAAGGTCTCAATCATCTGCCATGACCGAACAATGAATGGCTGTTCGACTGACTCGACCACACTGATCATTCCGAGGGTCGGTCTGCGATTAGAAAGGAAATAATTTGTAAAAGCGTCCTTCAGTTTGGCCCAAGAGCGCAGGCGTTAGAGGTTACAGTTGGAGGTTTGTAGAGTTATCGGCTTGCATCTGTCTTTTGGAGCGCGGACTGTGACCCGAAACCGCTGCTACTGAATGGGTCGTTCTTTGTTTGCGACAAACGCAAAGAATCAGAAAAGAACGAAAGAAGGAAGTCAGCTTTCTGCTTCCTCTTCGCTCTCACGGAAACACATGATATGGACAAATAGGAAATGAAAGAGTCGTATCAGCAATAATTGCCTCTCCGTTCGTCGCGCGAACGAGCGGACGGATAGTGATCATGTAAACGTGACCCATAACAAAGAAAAAAAAAAAAGGAATGCGGAGTTTTACGGAACGAAATAGGAACACGAGATCGACGTTCTCGAAAAAGGACATTTTCGTATTGTTTTAAAGTTCTTTTTGATAAGCTTCTGACTATGGAACAATCCCTCGGACCGCGAAATACCAGTAGACGAAAAAAGCTGAATGTAATGACAGTCCTGGACAGATGTGTTTTTACCATTATTTTTGCAAACACTTAAGCCGGTGCTACTACATATCTACGATATGTACTGCTAAAAAGCAACTTAGAATGCGCCTTTCGCAAAGGTCGATCTCCTTTCGATCATATGCCATGCCTACCCATTGGTTTCGGCCCACGTCTACCTTGAAAGTTTCCCGCGAATATAAGAACATATATTGTTAAAACGGGAATCCTTAGAAACCCTTGATTTACTTTGGATTGGAAACCTTCCAAAGAGACAAAGGGTTGATGAAGGTAGTATCTTACCTGGTTACAGGACACAAGCCCATTGCCGTCGATCGCTAGTAATCCATTGGTTAAGGCTTCATGGCTAAAACTGGCTAGAAATTCAAAACCAGATTATGAAATTAGTAAATAATTATTATCATCTACTGTCCTTGTGACAGGTAGACGATGTTGAAGTGTTCCTACCAGGTAATGTTCTTTAGAAGACCCAATGAGCCAAATCACAAATATCAAAGGACGCAAGTATAGCAGGCTACATTAAAAATCAAGCTTGAAAAGCGCACTATCGTGATACAAAATGGTGAATATCGGGTTCCAGTAATGTTTAGATAAACAGACCGAGCATAATAGGTCGTTCCTAGTTCCTAGTCGAACCATAGAAACGTTTCGACACTTTTCTAGGCAGACTGTCACTTGGAAGTGGTCAAACCAAACTCTCCATAAAAGTTCCTTCCTAATGGGTTCTATTTCAAAAGTTTTTTAATGGACATCGGCTATTTTAAGTCACAGCCTAATGTTAAATACTCGATCTATTAGCCGAAAAAGCTTTTAAACCATAACGCTCGTAAAGCTATAGTGTCCTTTTCGGCTTACTCTATTGTTTAAGGATATCACGGTGGTTAGGGATACCTGCTACAGCTTTTCAGCGTAATTATTGTGCTTTGCAAGGCGAGTGCCTTAATTTAGGTTCACCGAAGGGAAAAGTAAATGTATACACAACATTTAACTACATTCGAAATACTTATGTTTCGTTAAAACGTTCGTATAGATGTCAGCCAACATTTGACGCCGCATAGCGCTACAGCCCAAGAACGTTAACAGTGAACCTTCTGAGGCAACAATAGATACGGTTAACGTAAGCGAAGCAAACTACCTGTAAGACAGGGTGGAAACTGGTAGGTAAAATGAATCACCCCGGGCCTTCCAGAGCGGGTGCTTGGGTGACAGCCCTAGCTCACAAAAATGCCCCAGTCCCGGTAATAATTCTGAGTTTCATCGCAAATGATCAATTCTAAACCTTAGCTCAGTCCATATAAGCTTTAGTACAGACGAAAGTTCCGACAAAAGCAGTTTGACTGAAAATGAAAGTTCCTCTCTGAGCGTCAGTTGCCGAAATAGCTATAGCAGCATTCTTGCGAGCAGTTTATTACGCATTTGTCAAGTAGCCTGCGGTGTCCTTATTAAGTAACTTGTGAAGTATAACCTACAACCAAATCGTTATTGCATATGCCGCCGTCGAATAAATCAGCGAAAACGTAATCAGTACTAACGAATCGTTTTACGAACGGTTTACGAACATTTTATTTTAAACTAATACTTATTTGGATTTGAAATTTTTCAATAAAAATACGGAAGGAGAAACGAAAACATAAAGTCTAGATATAAGATTTATCCCTAAATAATTTTGGCACCTTTTAATATTTAATAATTCCCTATGTAAAGTTAGTTCTCTGTACATCCAACTGGCATGCGCTACATTCTATCGAAACATTGTATCCTGTATTGCACGATCTTCCTGTGAAAGTAGCATCGTCGACGGCTTCAAAATAGCAGGTCGCTACAGACACGATAGAAAGATGAGCCCTTTTATACAATGGGGATAGAGAAGGGGGTGCTCTACAGCAAGCTTTGACGACAACTAGAAAAGATATGCTAACTTTCTATGTAGACATTTCTGAGCAGGTCGTGATCGCTGGAATTGTTTTGCCATAAGTTCTTTATGTGAAAGAACAAATGATTCAATGCAAACCCCTATTTGACTCCAATCGTTAAACGAAGCCAAATGTGCAGGAACAAGTCTTGGATAGACGGGCGTCACAAGCATCGTTCCCATCCGCAGCCCGACATTCGAATTCGACTACCCCCACAGCGGTGTTATTCGTTCACTGAGCTTAGCCATACGTGGGCTGCCTAGGTTCAGAATCAAGCATGATTAGATTTCGTTTTGCATTTGGATAGCACAGTCCGAACGTAAAACTGAAAACGTTTACCACGCCTGGGTCATAGTTTTGAGCACCGAAAAAAGCAACGACTGAGCCCTATCTTGCTTCATTAAGTTACAGATGTTTAGATCTTGCAATACTGGTCAGCGAGCGAGCGAGC
>NW_019213918.1:4000-15277 GCF_002532875.2 Varroa jacobsoni | reverse complement strand
GGGTTGTCTTAATAATAAAATATCTTTAGTAAATAAGGTTGGGGCAGACAAATAGATTTTTTCCAAATGATCGATAGAAACTCTCATCGGCACCTCCACGTATGTTGGAGTTGTTGCCTGTTATAAAATAATATGTGATAAAAATATAATGACACTTTACTTTTATCAGCATAATCTCATAGATATCATTACGAGCGAAGCTGTTTTGAAATCGTAAAAGGCATATGAGTCCTTAAAAGATTGACTTGAATTGCCAATGCTTGATTGGCCAAAATTGACTTGAATCGATGATACCATATTAGTATCTTGAAAGATTTTTCTCGTAAAGGAATATGTTTAGATGTTTAAATCGGTACTTACTTTTTTATCGAACATTCATGGCTAATTTGATTCGCGCTCGGTTTTAATTGATCTTATATTGCTAAAATCGGTCGCTAGAGGTCAGTCTAGTCAGAGGCACTTTTGCACGATACGAAAACGTCACCGTTTGCTACTGAAAGGTATTTTTAGCGCCAACCTATGTGCAAACCTAGTATCACACAGCAGTAGGCTTCGTTCAGAGGGTCTTCTGACGCGTTTTGTCATATTATTTTCGCCGTTACTGCTCTGCACAACTCCACAAAAACGAAGTATAGAAGGCCCTTGATCACCATGTTGGAAGACTGTGAGGGACATGTTTACTCCCAGTGCGAACTGCAAGGAAGTTGGCAAGGCTGAGAGCTCACATACTTACATAACTTGCAACTTTGGTATTCACCGGCGCACAATTTCGATCGTCGCGTACAGCAATTCCTATTTTACGTATGAACTAAAAAAGATTTTTATCTAAATTTACGATAACATACCTCAGACCGGCGTTTGTTTCCTTTGTCTTAGCAGGTTTAGGTAAGCCCTGGCGAATATTTGCACTTTCCGATACTTCGATTCTCAACGTATAAGTCGTCACGAATCAACTTTGAACAGCTGGCCGTCCCTAAAGTTAACTTTTTTCAATTAAGCTTGCATTGGCGAACGATGATCTGACAGCTGAACTCTTTGCTGCACGCGCCATAATACCTGTTATACTGTGATTTATCAGCGTGACTTTATCACGTAAATGAGAAAATCTACGAAGCCCTATAACGTTGAACTTAATTTACTTTATACAAACAGGAAATCAATAACTAAATGGTAATGGCTCTGCTTATCAAAGACCTACTTTCGATGTATAAATAAGTTATCGTGGTTTCAGGAAGGTTTCATAACTTTTTTAGCCTTATTTTTGCTTTAATTGAAAATAATTCGTCCTTTCCAATATGTCCGCCTGCGCCGCAGAGACACTCGTTGCTCGCTGTTATTAACCATCCATTTTGGATCAGCCATGGAAAACGGAAATCGTGGAAACAAATGAAAACTAGCAGCAGTCTGTAGGGTCTCGGTTGGAAATGGAATATGTTTATATAAATCAATTTTCCATAATTCTTTCTTGATTTGATCTTGATACGGTCGCGTGTCCAGAGCCCCCTACTAGCCAAGCCAGCGTTTTCTGCGAACGTTCAAAATAAACTTAAGCGCCGTTCTCATCAACATTAGGTATGGACACCCGACAAACGAGCGACGGGCTTACCGAGAACTGTGGATGATAATTTAGCAGAATCATGTGTGCTGACCCTGTTTGTCTTGCGTTTTCCCGCCAACTCCGCCTTCGCATGACTAACGAGGCGTGAACACCTTACGGTCTGCGGTTTGGCAAGTGAGTATAATAGAGTAAGGCTATCATTAATCAGAGTGTGAATATCGCCTTTGACAGACCCCAGCCAAATGGCTCTCAAAATGATCTCCGACTCGTGGCACCTCATTCGTTGGCCACGTGGCGGGAAATTCGTCTGAAACATCGTCGTTTTCGAGAGTTTTCTGAGCAAAACATTCCTTGTTGTGCTCCTCCTAAAACTTCTCATGGGGAAAGCTGGTGTGATCGGAAGATCTACGATGCGTCATTCTCTTATTCTTCGTGGCGAGCGGGGAACGTTCGCAACGTAAACTAAATGGATTGAATTCAAAGGCGCGAGCGTTCTCAAATAGAGATCTCGGTTGTCTAGTCTCATCGGTATCAGTAAGATCCTCAGCTAGCGTTGACTTACAGTGCAGATATATGGAATCTACGGTGCATACTGATTCGCCTACTTTTCTGTGCCATCATATTATATTACGGCCGTTCTCTTTACGCGCAGGTGTATGGAATCAATCGCATGAGCAAATAATGCAATGCAACCATCCGGGATATTGAAGTACTCTACTGCCCTCGGAGGCAAGTACACTTCAGACATTAATAAGTATTTCCTTTGATGCTGCGGCCTCAGCGATATCCCAGATCTCTTTGTAGTGAGCATTGGTAAACGGCTCAGATATGGTCACTATATAGGTCTACGGGGCTGCGGTATATTGACGTATTGAATTCTAGCCATGAGAATGATTCCGCCGTTGATAAAGTGGAAGTTAGCAAACATTCAAGTTAGTTTTATTTTAAGTGGGATAAGCAACTTCCATGGTAAAACTACAATTATCATCAAGCAATTAGTTGGTCTGGACGCTATCACTTGGGATGTAAGGTTGATCCAGCGTCTCCTTGTTATGTCAACGAAATAAAAGCACTTCTTGACAGCACAAAGAATGTTACGTACTGATAAATAGTGGGACTACCCGTTTTGGTTCGTAAACTCGTACCTTTGCTGCGTTCGTCATTAAGGACCCATGAAAAATCATATTTCAACACGTCCTCAGTGCGGCACAAACTCGACAAGATTTCGGTTCCAGGGCCAACAGAGTGACAGCTCTAAATTTGATTAGCGATGTAAAAATGAATCATTTACAACCTAGGCTACACAAGCTCTTTGCTTGACGTCATTCATATTCATTGTGTCAAAGAAACCTGTCATTTAATAACAGAACATTCCAGCGATAAAAACATACATTGCGTGAATCTCTACGCCCCTCAACAAAAACTGTCCTTTATTGTATCATCGTTTAAATGTCCTGCTGCGTGCCGATAATAAAATGTCGCGAACGTTATTTTACCTCAACGAAAGCCATCTGAATGTAAGACCGAAGCGCACAAAATTAATTACAACATACTGACCTAGCGAACTCCCTGTATCGTTCAATACGGACGCTGAAAAGTGAGAGAGGATTGGTGCTCTCCAAAGAAGGAACACTCTCTAAGAAGGAATGGCAAATCAGGCCTCGTTTAGAGACAATGCTTATTTTTAGCTGATTTGCTAAGGCCTAACAGCTAGTGCGTCAGCAGTTGCTTATCCAGCTCACTTGCGACTAAACGCCTTTATTTTCAAGCCTAGTTACAGACAATAGTTTGACAGAAGGACTGAAAGCGCATAAAACCCGTTTCCTTAGTCGTTGTAAATGGTGTCTCTATTATATTTGGGTTATAGTCGTAACTAGTACGTATAGGACAATCTACTGCACCCCTGCAAGGTACTCTTCTAGTGATGAGGTTGCTGCCATGAGGATTATGTCAATATCTTACGGACATAGTTGCTCAGCTGAAGTATTATAATTATTAACGTTTCTTCTATTCTTCCTGAAGCCGAACAAGAGCATGGATTACTTCCCGCTATAATCTTCTTGGAGCTACAGCTTTTTCTTTATATTCGAAGCCCCTTGCGATATTTTGTCACGATGTGCAGACATACTCGACTCGTTCCAAGCGTTGGTAAAAATTTTTTTAACCTATTGCCTGATTCGCTAACTTTCTCAGAACCTAGGTGTTGTTCAAGCCTTCTGCATAAATCTTGCATGCACATGCGTTCGAGTCTCTTCAGGCCCCCTGCTAATGGCACTGATCAATGAAATATTCATGTACGATAATGCTTCGTTGACATCGTTTGCTTACTGTTTATTGAGAATAGAAACAATCTATGGCGCGTCTTCTTCATCCATTAACAGAGCTAAGCTCACCCGATAGCTCTTGACAAATTTCGAACTAGAAGATTTTTTAACTACTGTCTATGACACACATATATATATATATATATATATATATATATATATATATATATTAGACCGGTTTATTCATGACGAAAAATGTATATGTCTCAATTCACGTTAGCCGAAATACGTATAGCTAGATAAAATTCGTTCTAAATATCTCTAATTTCCATAGAGTACCATTTTTTCCGAATGTGCACCCAGTGTAATGTCCTTCTCTGTGTACCTTACTCACCACCCTCATATTCGTTTATACTGAGGTTTGTATCGACTCAAAGTTTTAGCTTTAATTGCTTCAGAAGTAGCAGCGTAGCTAGGGTAAACGAACCTATTCCCAGTTTTTCCATTCCATCCAACGAAGTACGAAGAGCCCGTAGAGGCTGTTACAGGGATAATTTCGAAAAATTTGACAGAAATTGGTCGAAACCTCGGAGGATAAGGATCTCAGCTATAATTCTTCATTACGTCTACATAAAACATGTTATTAAGTGTATGTTTGTTAATTTATTCCGGTGCGTCGGTGTATGAATATTATACGATCTCAATACGATATTATAATTCAATTCATCACGATCTAGGGCGCATATTTTATAGTGGAGTAAATAGTTTTTAATTTGTCACTCTCCCAATGCGGTATAAAAACATGAATACATATGTGAAAGTCCGCCTTGACCACAGATCCGCTAAACTTTCTCATATGATCGGAGAAATATTACCAGCAGAGGTTTTATGGGGAGATTTTAGCTTCGCAAAGCAAAATATCCCTCGGCGTTCCACGGTATGCTAGTCTTAGAATATGCGAAGCTCTCTTGTCATCTGTACATATTTTTGATATAATATTCTTGACTACGTACCACAGTTTAGCTGGTAAACCGTTTATGATATACTAAGGGACACATTAAAAAATTTTTTGCTTTGGGAGCCAGCTTCGCAAAAAAACCACTTGTTTTTTTGCGAAGCTGGTTCCTTTTGAGCACCTGCCGCAGTCTACAAATAATCTAATGACAATATTATGCGTTCCCAACGACGCGTATGCTTCGTACAATCGCATGATAAACACGGTACATTATTAGCTGTATGCCTAAATGCAGCCCTTGATGAGGTAGGCCTAAAAAATGTGCCTAGGACATCTTAAAAAATGTATTGCGGCATGCTTATAACATGTTCCGCATCATCCTTTATTCATGGATATAAATACAAACTCATTGTGGAGTCACAATCGTGGCTTATTCCTTTTCACCGTGAGCAATCATACGCGTACAAAGCCAATTGTAGCAGCGAGAATTAGATCTGCCTGGTCTATTTCTCATCATCAGAAGAGGACGCTACTTTAACGCCAGAGCTCAATCCTTTACTCGTATAAAATCTGTCTCTGTGTTGTCTTACAGGTAAATATACGGACAACTCACGCCATCGGCCCAGATCCCGGGAGCCAAACTGAGGAGTAAGCCACCAAGGCCCGTACGAAATAGGCTTGAATACAGCAAATAACGAGAGTAGTTCTAACCACGTACTGAAAACAGTTTTAATCCGCTTAAAGCATCTTGAACGATACGTTCAACCGTGCAGGACACTCACTTGTTTTAAAATCCCTGCTTCCTAGGTCCTCAGTAAGCGCAAGTGGTAGGCCTCACGGTATGGGGGGCACGCGTGATTATTGGAACAGATTGTATCTGTATGAGCATTTGAAACTTTTTTTAAAACAGAAAAATATATAGATCATTCTCGAAGCTCACGGGTAGCAATGCGTATCGGGTAGCAATATCGCGTCATACGTTTTACTCGTCATTAAAAAATTACCCTAACTTGAAGGGACGCAATCTTCATGGAATATACTAACACTGAAACTTTTCTTATTATATCAGTAAAAGCCGCAGCGTCAAGAACACTGTTTATTACATAATATATCTCCGAGCTATAGCTTTGACGCGTGGTGTTAGTAATTTCATTTCTACGACATTTTCACTGGATAGTAATGGCTTAACACATGATATACTGCGGGTGTCGGATCTACGCCTTAACAATAGACCAACAAAGATTGGCAGCAGACAATTTCATCTTCTCGGTCTGCTAGAGCTTGCTGCCTCGTAAGGCATCGTACTCCTGGATATTCGACAGTCTTGAGCGTCACTTATTTATCAATACCCTTTCCCACATAGGGGCTACTTAGAAGTGGTGTCAGTGGCTCGGTATCAAGATAACTTCGCAGGGGGCTGCCTATGATTCCACACTTCCATCTCAAGTGGTATTGCTTATATAACAGTTTTGAACTTAGTGCTTTTTTGCAACTTCCTCCTTCAAACTAGGGACGCTACTACATAGAAACTCAAACATTTATGTGCCACGCAAATATATTTGTTAAGAGAAATATTCGTTGACCTTTCGAACGCATAGCTATGACACTTCTGTCCTACTTTATGCATCCATCAAAATCATTTTCGGCCTCTTTTAGTTATCGGTTTCTACCCAAGTATAACGTGCATTGGACTTTGACTAGAAATTCCCTTTCTGTCATTTAACTAATATTGTATTTCTTGTCTTTTTTGCAGTATTACTATATGGATGGTAGGAAACTGATACTTCGTTAGGTGGCAACAAGTTCCACAAATACGATGTTTCGTGATCGAAATCCTGTACGTTTGTTCGGTAGGCACGCTCCATATCAGCGCAGTGTTTTCTATATTGCCAACGACATATAAGTCTTAGCTTTATCATAGAGCCTTACGAGCAACCAAAAACGCTACCCGTTCTATAAATTTTAGAGATACAAACTTTTCACTCACCCTAATAAATCTAGGACAAGCAAACAAGACAAGGGGTCATCTTTCTGCATGATGGCTCACTAATACTATGTTTAAACGTTAAGCTTAATGAGCGTAAGATGATTTTAATTCGAATTTAAATAAGCGGCTAAGCCTAGTGCATGAAAGTCCATCGTAATAATATAATTATAGGTTGCGTTAAATCTCAATATTGATTAAAAGAAGGCGATCGGAAACAACTATAATATCTAGTCCTCTGCCAAGAGCCGGCCGTTTGAAGCAGTTCTTAACTGCAGCAGAGGTCGAAATGTCCCTATTGGGTCATCCATTCTCTCTATACTGTCTTTAAACTGCAATGAACGTCAGAAAATTACCCGATGAAATAATACTGCCGATACGAAACATACACAGATTTCGATATCCATCTATGTAAATCAAGCTTGATTGTTGAGTGGCCTAGTCTTTAAAATTTTGCCTTTCGAAAAAAGACTCCACGCGAAAATGTCCTGCGACGTTGAGTCTGCACAGATGCCCCATAGAAGATTCAACTGTGCAACGGCAATCACCATCGCGTATTGAAATTTCATACTGTCAAAGTCAATTTTTCCGGTTTTGGCAACAAAATGGCCACAGACGACAACTCTTTGTACGCTTAACATCGCTTCATAGAATAGCTGTTTGAAAATAGCACTATGGTCTTCATATGCTCGGGTACGAGACCCTTGATTGCTTTCTGGCCTAAGCTGGCAAAGGCGTGTTTTAACGGAGCGGATTATTATAGGCGAGCATTGCGTAACAATTATTCTCTGCAACGAACGTGCTTCACATGGCTTGCTGCACTAAGTTCCGGGGGTAACTGAACTTTATCGACGCAAAAATATATTCTGATAACTTAGGAGCTCATTCAAGTTATTCTAATTAGTTAGTAATTCATAACGCCAATATTGAACAATCGAAGGCGTAGAGTCTACGTTGCCTTACTGGACTGTACAATAGATCACGGTACCAATTAATACGCAGATGTGCCGAGGGCATCAGAAATATCCAGAGTTCAGATTTTATCAAATTTTATTTATCTTAATTAAACTACTGTTTGAGATATGTAGTTATTTTTTCTTGTAGGATTTCAAACAGCGGCGACTGGCCTTCTCATTCCTCTAACTGTAATGAAATCCATGCTAGAAAAAACGACGAAAAAATAAATTCCGACCTATTTGTTCCGTTGTGGGCGGAACGGATCTACTTTTTCTTACATGGGAGCTTTCTCGCCGTCGAGCTGGCCTTAGCAAGCCTATGAGAGGCCAGTTTGCCGTCGAAGGGTGTCTGGAGGAACTGGGCTCAACGGAGTTTGTTAGGGGTTAGCAGCCAGAAATTAGATGCGCGTTTGCTTTTACCAAGCTTGCTTTAGAATAGAACGCAATACTATCCCGGCACCGCGTGTTAAAGTACATATTTGCTTTTCCTGAACGCCGGTGGCCTGATTTGTAATACGATGCCAAATTGTGTATGATATCGTACTGTCTATCTCTATGAGCCTAAATTTTACTAGCAGATAATAGATAAATGCCTAGTCCACGGAAGGTTTCATTATACGTTCATTATAATGAAATATTATATCCCTCTTATGTCGTCTTAGCAGGCCACAAATATATAAGCATACCCATTGTAAAACTAACTTGCTACTATACGTTATTCTATCCCTTTTATCTCGACTTAGGTTTAGTATGTTTGCACCATAAATGTCACGCACCTATTACATCACGTCTCGAATAGGGATCAGAAGCGGGTCGTGAGACCCATTTGCTGTAAATCAGTTTCTTAGCTTTGATTTGACAAAGAATATAATCAGATATGGTAAATACGTCCCGTTGTAAAAGTTGTTTACAAAATATATTGACAATTCTATATTGAACTCCTAAAATAATTATGCATTTTAAATTAATAACAAATTAAGCAAAAAAAAAATCATAGACCCTATTGATTGTTGACAATGTATTTTGTTGTTGTCCGCAAAGCCCACTTGCAAAAAAAGCCCCTAATAGAGCATCAGTTGCTCCGCTCTAACGAACAATGGCTGACATATCGCAACACAATAACTAAATAATATAATAATAAACATAATAAATAAATAATAATAACAATAACGTATTTGCGTAAACGCAAGTTTCTGGATAATCGCAAAACACGAGTAATACGTCTACTAGAAGGGTTGGCTTAATCCTTCAAGCTTCGCATAGTATTTCCTGTCCCACTTGTTTAGTTGGCTTTTTTAGTTTAATCTTAATTTAATTTTTTTTTTTGCCTTTGTTTGAAGCTTCTGTGGAGTCAACATGCTTCCCAACGAATTGTCGTGTGATAGTACTTAAATGTCGTCAAGAGCTGGTAGTTGGAACAAAACTCTGCTTCACTAGTCCCTAACCGCGTGAGAAGCTCAGAAATAACACAACTCGACGCCTGAGTGCCTAAAAGCCTTCATATAAAAGAAGTT
Source organism: Varroa jacobsoni (assembly GCF_002532875.2). Taxonomy (NCBI): domain Eukaryota; kingdom Metazoa; phylum Arthropoda; class Arachnida; order Mesostigmata; family Varroidae; genus Varroa; species Varroa jacobsoni. Next base: position 6,046 of record NW_019213918.1, on the reverse strand, counting down.
CTCGATATATGAAGATAGATAGGGTAAAGATCCAGTTTCAAAATATACACACACATTCATGTGACCATAAAAGCACGACTTATCCTTAAGTCTTGTAGTTTTAGGAGAGTGATTGATAAACTACATCTCGGTCTCAGTTTAAAGGTGATGCGCCGGGAGAAAGACTATTTTTCACTAGTGTCTGTCGGAAACTGCTTGCGCCAAGAGTTTACTAAGCATGAAACAGAAGCCTACATTTTCGCCAGGCGCTTGATCCTATAGAATTCTGGCCTGTCTGACTGAGTTCCTTACTGACTCTCCTGTAGACTCAACTTCGATACTGCGCAAATTTTTCTCCGTATTAGCCACAACCGAGCGACACGTCAATTATATTGTTTCCAAAAACTGGAATTAGGAATACCAGTCACTTGTCGGTGAGATAATTTCTTGTGCATTATTTCTCATTGATCCCCGATAGGCGATCGGGTAAACGCATTACGGGAGATCCTAATGGAATATGATCCAGAGAGAAAACGCACATAGTCCCCTAATTTTCCGTTTGTGTTTTATTCATTCAGCTGAAAGTTCTTACGCTTCTGAATAGCCATTCTAAGTCTAGGCACATGCCAGAGGTGGCCACAAATGGCTCAAAAATAAGGCACGGAAATTCATACCCCTTCTATTTTTCAATAAACAGAACTGTGTTATTTTGGCATACGGAACGTTTAAGATTTTCTCGTAACATTCACCGCCGGCCCGACACCAGTAGCTTTGAACGACATGTTAAAAAATTCTAGATAAAAGTCATGCACGCCTAAAATGTACGCAAGCGACCCTTTTTTTTTGTTTTTAAAGCCGTGTACTTTCTAAAGCTCTAGGATAGTTGTACGGTTCCGATGACTTTGTGTTTGAGCGGCGCAAGCAATTGCATATATTATATGTGTTATATAGGTGTTGAAATATTGTATGTCTTAGCATTACACATTCGTTCTAGTCATGACATACATTGATTCAATAATAATTTAGAACGAGTTTTGCAGCGTAGAATTTTGAAGGCAACATCAATCATCTGATGAAAATATACAGCCAATAGATTCGGACAAGTATCTTCATTTGTGTTGACTTTTCAATATCATATAGAAACATAAAAACAGGTATGCGCCATCGTCGTGGTTTGGACGGAAAGTTGTGGATTTGTTTGTAATACTCTAAAAATACCTATTTTCCCTGTTTTTCTTACCCCCCTGTGAAGTTTCCAGTTAGTCAAATCTAGTTGTAAAAACAGCAGCAACAGCAACTATAAGCCGCAGGCCTCAGCCCTTACGAAGTATGTCAGTGGAAAGCATGTTCCGCTTCAAAATAAACACCTGTTAGGATGGGTATCGTTAGGCTGGCCTGACTTCCCACAACAAAGACCATGCTGCTGCCCACATGAACCTTAATGTCGTACTTTTCTAAGCCACTCACACGGGAATAATTTCCAACGCAGGTTCTGTCACCCGAACTGAAAAGTAATAGCCATGTCAGCGAAAGGCCAGCTCATACCGTTCCACAAAAAAGCTCCCCAGAGTCAAGCCATGAAGAGTTTGCCAGCTTACCAAGAGGTCAGCGTCGCTATAACTGTAAAAGTTCCATTATATTCGAGCCTGTTCTTTCAGAAAGGCACTAAATCAGGTAATGAACTATTGCGGCCTGTCGGAAATTCAGAGAATCCTTTCCCCTTGAGCTTCAATGCAACTTAAGAGAACGTCACGCCCAGAATGCATAACGAACGACCGAACTACGGGTCCTGTATCAGTGAGCAACATGATATATTCAAAGGATTGATTGCAAGGCTCAAACCTGTGTAAACCTGTATGAATTTGAGATTATTTGCAGATTTCCGCCTAAAACAAGAGATTCAAAATGTCTGAGTTCCAAAAGTGACAACAGAAAATCAACAAACTATTTGACATTTCAGTAGAATAAGACTGTATAGGCAGTTTGCCGAAGTCAAAGAGATACGGTACACAAATAGCAAGCAAGTGTTACGACCTATTTACCTAGTCAAATGGATGAGTTTAAACC
>NW_019213918.1:0-3559 GCF_002532875.2 Varroa jacobsoni | reverse complement strand
ATATTCAGTTAGTGTTGATTTTTTTTCGGTGAAAATCTCTTCTCACATATAAACGCTAATTAGCAATTGGGCTTTCATATTGTTCCTTGGAAAAATAACTGGTATGATGATTATAATAGACGCAAGGTACATTTCGGATTCAGCTACTGATACCATATCTCAATCATCACTTCCTTTCTATCGCTAAACAAATTGCCGTTTGGAGATTCAGACCCCGGTCTTTGTCAATTCACCCCGGCCCCTACGTTCGTATACGATATATATTTTACAGGTACGGTATGATTATCGCAACACAAGATAATATATGTCTAAGTGAACTATATAAATTCAAAGTGAGCAAAATTGTACCCTCTTACAGTATTAATCTATAGTAACGATATCGCACAGATAGCTCTTTACTTCGTTAGCAACTACTGCCGCTTATTATTATTATATGTAGACTGGACCAGATTAAGTTTGCCTTAATGGAAAACTTTTTTTATTATATTCAAGGAAATGTGAATTGGAATCTACACATATGCGGAAGCACATTAATAAAAAAAAATAAAATAAAAAATAAATTGCAGCGCCGGCTGCAACAGGTAACGTCTGAAAAGGTTTGGCTCACAGAGTGGTTTCGACAGGTTTAAGTGAAAGATTCGACCAACTTTCATAATAGTATCTTTAACTAATTTTATATCGACGGGATTGTTAAGAAATTATTTTTATTTCTGCTTCCACTAACTGAGAAGGTCCATTGTTCTCATTACATTGCTGTTGACTATCCAATGGACTAAAAAACCAGTGAATCTTCTCATAGAGCATATGTATAAAGGGTAACAGGAACGGTTTAAACCAATTCTCGCAGATGTGATCGTAAGGGAAGTGGCGCTGGAGAATCGAATGTACCATCGGTCAGTAACAACTATTAAGACTATTACAAGTGATAAGCAAGCGATCTGTCGCCCTATTACTCATCGAAACGAATTTCCCCCTATTTTTTGACAAGCAATAATCTTATATCTGATAGGCGTTTCTGTCCTAATCTTCAAGGCAATTTTCTCCTCGCTTCTTCGAACAAACGTTTTTCCTACACCACGCGGAAAAAGCCGTACGCCTTTAATTCAATGCCCTCGGTATTTGAGACTACCCTTTTTTATGTCCTATATACCTGCCGTTAATCAGCGGTAGATGGGCAAGTATTTTCATGGTCGGATTCGCTCATCTACCTACTATCCGCCTACGCTGTAGTTTATGATATATCGTATGATACTTCTTCACCCAACAGCATGAGTATCTGACCATATTTCAGATACAGGACTTTCTGACTTCGGCACCAATTTCGATCCCTCGATAAGCTCCCGTTCTTCGGCCTATCGACCTCATTCCTACCCCTTAATCAGACCTTCTTTGGCTTCCAACTTTTATTAGAGGGAAACCATTGTCTCCGCCCACGAAGGCTTCGACGTCTTTTAATAGTTCAGTAGTAGACCGTCAACATAATCCCGTATTATATTGAACGGCCGCTACTTAATCCCCGTACTATACGTCGGATCGATACGACCGCTCTGAACACCGCACATTCAAATCAGAGATCAAGCCAATAATTGTGGCTACGCGAGCCGTTCGAGCCGAGCATCGGACATTTTGCTCTGTGAATTGGCCACAAACAGGTGATGACAACATTTAATATCAACATCCTTGTCCAAATCAGCTCCCAGCCTATAATCATAACCTAGGTTGATTCAAATGTCAGTGTTACGGAATTTACCGCTACACTTATTGATGGTTTGATATGTGTAACATCTAGTTGACGTAGCAAGGGTCAGGACGAGGTCACCGTTTTTGTATTGCTGTATTTCCTTATGATAGGAACTAATATTAGGTCCTACCTTTAGGTTCTATCTAGTCGCCTACTTTCGAAAGCTCAGTCTTTGAGCTTTAACCAACGGTTCCCAGAGGACACACAGGGTTCATCCAGGTTTGTTAATATAGCTTTCTTTCAGAATTCTCTCGAATTGTTTTCACACGGAACTACTCCAACATGCTATTTTCAGATCGTTTTAAAATAATCCTTTCGCCCAAGTTCCTCATTGGTTTAAAGCGTTGTTAGCATTTTGTTTGTAACAATGTAGCACATCGTTTTTATATTTTCGGTTATGGAAGTAGCGGCCAATATCTCGTAAGTTTAAATGTGCCTTAATCACATAAATCTCTGATCCTGATATCTTTTTTTCGTAGAATGGCTATGAAGTGTTTTATATATATCAAAAGTAATATCTGATTGAAACCCGATCAACGACATATACTACACAACCTGAGTGTACATATTTGTGTACTATTACCGCTACTGTTAACATGTGTACAATATATATCTACGATATTTAGAAAACAGTTTGATGATACGATGGTCTGAGGGCCTTTTTTATGGTGTATTATTTTTCTTTCATTTTGACCGCTTAGCATAATCATTCGCATCGCCTCCGATTTCAACGTCGTTTGGCGTTGGATGGAAAAAAAATGGCGAAGTTTTCCACTGGCGCACATGTGCTGTTTGCTTTCTAGCAAAATGACCCCTTCTGCCCAAAAGGCAACGGTTCAGCAGACGGTTGCCTTCTGGGCCACACTTGGACCAGATTGGTTTCCTGTGGTCTTTCTACATTTCAAGCTGCCAATAGCGGCAGATTCACTTTCGTTAGCAACCAACGCCGCGAAACGTCTTTCGCCGCCACAGCTGATATTGCGTCCTGATAGAGCCTCAGCTACGAAACGCAAAACAAAGTCATAGGACGAACCGGTAATTTAGAAGATTCCCAACGGTTTGGATATGGAAGATCGTTTAATGGCTGACATTAACCCAACCTGGGAAAGGAAGCCGCTGGTGGTGGCTTCACCGCCCAAAATTGGCTGTATAGCGTACTAGAGGACCGTCCAAAATAATCAAACACGCGTTGAATGGTTGTTTCGTTTTCATCGTCAAACACGTGGATTATATCGACAGCTTTTAATGGTCGCAACATCGATACTGGTAAACAAATGAAGATCTAGTTTTCGTCGAGTGGCAGACAATTATGACTATCGGAAAGCTACCGCAGACAACGCTCAATAATCAAATGACATATATATATATATGTATATACTTCTTTCGTACCGTTGGAAATATTTATTTCAACATATGTCATCATATTATCATACTGGTGTTGTTTTTGGAAATATTTCGTTAGTAGTGTTTTATACCGTATTAAAAAAACGTACCTTTACAGTATATCGGCAGTGTTGAGATTACTTCCTGTCCAACCTTGGCTGATTCAAATATCATCAAAACCGCTTTCCCAAATAGAACGCGATTCCTGGCTAGGACCGAGATCTAGCCAAACAGATCTCGATTATACTGTATCACTTCGAAGGTTTATATATAATACATCATTAAAAGAGAAATAGCACACTAGTAACTTGTGTATGGAACAAAGAAAAATATCGAGTTCCAAAAACCTATATATATATATATATATATATATATATATATATATATATATATATATATATATGACTCAGTAGTATAAAAAATATATTAGTTTTT
>NW_019213917.1:256041-291594 GCF_002532875.2 Varroa jacobsoni | reverse complement strand
AAGACACAACAAATGTTGCGTCCTTTAGAAGATTTTTCCACTATAGGTGCATCGATAATTCTAGTAATAATAATTTGTTAGTGAGTGATGTACTTAACTTTCGATCGAACTTAACTTTGCGATTTACGGAGGGTGCGAAACGAGACGACGGAAAGAAACGTTAGATTTTAGCAAACGTTCAAGTATCTTGAACTCAGTACTTCTCCCGCTACCTTTAGACTTGGATGGGCTTGACAACTGGTAACAGCTACGGTACAATTACACCACTGCCACTAACATTACAGTGATAGAAGCCCACTGAGTGCAATAAATAGGAGCCGTACATTATACAAGAGCGCCCATGATGCTACTCATAGCGTTTAAACGTCGTTTGATGCATTCATCAACGACTTGATCCCTACTTGGTATCTAGTCCTAATGTGCTAGATATCCGGATGGCAGCCTTTTTTCCTAACCCGGAAGAAGCTGTCAGGATGCAGCGCTAAGTGTTGCGTGCGGTTAGTGTATTGCCGATGGTTGGCTGTACATTACGATCAAGCATTTTTCACTCGTTTCGGCTTACATACTCCTTCTACTAAAGCTGCTATTGAATATAGCATTATGATTGTTGCCACGCTAGTCATTAGGGCGATGATCAGCACTTATTCATGTCATCTAGCTATATATTATTATTGTTTCTATCAAAATAGCGTCACACGATGTAGATTCTAGGCCAACAACAGAGTGGCTGTTAGCGGGACTGTTAGTTGTGGCCCCCCATTGTGTTATCTATGCTATTTTAACGTCTAATTTCGCTTAGGTAGAGAAGAATGGTGGGACATTAAGTAGGTAGATAGCTAGCTAGTTAGTTAAACGTCTTTCACAGAAAATGAAAATATTTGTATTTACGAAAAGGTCGTTTTAGCACTGGCACAAACCTTATTCAAAACCAAATGTGGTTTAAAAAAAAAAACCGTTAATTTGTTTAATCTATCGATTTTTTGCTTCCTGATTATATTCTTGACTTAAACCGTCCGGTGCTTTGCTCTTCGACTGCTTCGCGTGTTGTAGTTCTCCGATAGTTGAAGCCTCTGTAGCCGTTATGGTTGATCCCCTTCAGATGATCTCACAACAACATTGCCCATTAGTTCCGTCCATGTTCTCATTCGTTCTTCGTAAAACCCAACACTGATAACAACAACACATATAGCTACGAGAAACATCTGAAATATACTAATGGAAGACCGTGCCCTCATGTAAAAGATTAAGGTTACATCTAACCTTCTGGAAGTTAGCCCAGAAAAAAGCGTATCTGCGCTAACTTATCATTTGGCTCATTGCAAATAGAAAATATTCAATGGCTTTAAGTTGAAAGAAAGTTTGATTTTTGTTGCCTCACACTAACAAACAGATGCTCTAGGCGCGCCCAAGCGAATTCGTCCTACTAGGTACGAAAACGAGGGCCGGTTATCCTTTCAATTTAGTTTTGCCACGCAGATCGATTCTGGTCGAAATAGCTATTTTCGCGTTTTGTGATAACTGCTTTCAGGTGCGAACATTCAGGATAGGTTGGTTGATCGTACCTGTGGATTTAATGTCCTATTAAGTAGCTACATCATATCGCCAATATGCACTCTAACCAGTATCAACCAGATAAAAAAAAAAGCTTATGTGTGAATATCGGAGTAGTTTCTGCTAATTCATGTATTCGCCTACTGCTCGTTCTCACAGGGCCATGGCTAACTAAAGTGAATTGGCACTTTTGTTGAAACTCTCCAACATTTACACATCCCGCATTTTTTGGCTAGGGACTTATTGTCTGTAAAACCTATACATATCTGCTCAGAGTTAAATCTTGCTCGGACGGCGCAAAATAATTACTTTTATTGCCTTCATTGTCCCTCAGGCTTCAGGTTTAGTGAACGTGTTTGTCATTTGTTCCGTTTAGGTTACCCATGCACAGACGTGTTATGTACTTGTCGTTTAAACGTGCCCGACTCGATCTTTGCGCTAGAAGAGCTCGTGGAAGACATGGTAATAAGAGTTATCTAACGAAAGTACAATTGTTTTCTTGCACCTTGCATTAAGGTGCCGAATAACATACGCTGTTGATAGTATCTGCCAATCGGCTGAAGTTGCGCTCGATCCCTAGTAACAGTAAGTTTAAAATTCTCGCGCTTTTGAAGAGACGCACACTTGATGCCTCTTAACATTCCGACGATCTTTGTGGTGCGCCTGACAACAAACGGCACTTTTGGCCGTCACAAAATCGATGACAAGCCGTCGCTGAACAAACGAGGCTGACGTTTACGAAAAGTATGTTTAAAATCCTTCTGTAAAAAAAAAAAAAAAAAAAACTTCTGTAAGTGACGATCTAAGACTGAAAATGATGTAATTGTTACCTTTGTGCTAGGAACAGAAGTTACATTTGGAAAAATTCGTGACGATCTTTTCAAAGAGCGACAACAGAAACAATTGTCAATCTTATCACCACTGGAATGGCATCCTTCGTAACATCATGCTTCATCACGAGAATAGCACGTAATTACGTAGAATTCAGGTGGTTTACGGCTTTATGCGAAAAAATTGGTGCTAAATGGCCTGAGCCGTGGGAGACTGCATTAGAAGCCAGTAAACGACTCCATCATTTATGGCAACAGAGACGGAGTTTGTCGCCACTCTAAATGCATTCCGTTACTGAAAAATATGGATAAGTAAAATAGCCTCGAAAATCCTAGTGCAGAATTCCGACACGCGTTGAAATCTTGGAGTAATAGTGCCAAAGACATGAATCACATATCAGGAAGTCAGAGCTTTGATTGTATACCTATACAGTATGGTGGTAAAGACCTATGCAGTATACTTGCCGTGCAAGTCGAGATGATAATAACGACGAGAAAGATAAGCAAGTAATAACTATTAAAATGGGTTGAATATTTTATAATAATATCCCTAAAATATGTATACTTCTGTCATGTAAATGTGTATAAACGTCTGTAATTGGTGCGATTTCTTGTTTTTATTTATTAGTTTTTTTTAACAAACTTATTTTATGGGCAGGAAAACTAGAATGACTTCTAGAAATTATACAAGGTAAAACAACGATGTTTTAAAATATTGGGTACACGCTAAAGCCGATACTCTGGGAGCTTTTCAACAGCGTTGTGCTTTGTACGACACCTAATCACGTTATCCCTGTTTTTTTTTTTTTTAATTTTCTCCAAAGAATCCATAGTAGGATAGCTTATGCTGCCTATTTCTCTTTTCAGAGCTAGGAAGCAGTCGAAATTGTACGGAGATCTGCAGAATGTATAACTAAAGACATCGCTATATTTCGTGCCAAACCGTGATTGAAGCGTTGTGGTAAGGTCGTGTGTGTGTTATTGTGGAGCAACTGTGAACCTCCGTATCATGCACCTATCTTGAATTCAAGATATCTAGTGGCACTGAACGATACCTCATAACAACAAACGGCGCTAATGTCCATTGTGACCATGGGCATCAACTTACCGGCGAATCTATTCAACATTGTCGTTGAAGTTATTTCCTTCGCTGCTCTCATCTGATCCTGTTCTGATCGTTGGCACAGACTGACCTATCGCTCGTTTATGGAGCCCAGGTAGTTTTTCGGTGGTAATATTTTTCTATATTTATTTCTAAAATATACCACACGTAATGCAATTTCAATTAATAAAGATCCTATTGGTTGGTTGCTTTATCTTCACTATATTCGCATATAATTACACAACGCGTACTTCGAGAAATACCATACCGAGCGAACAGAAAACGCATTATATATACTTTATTTTGCTTCAGAATTTCCATGACCACCGTTCCAACTTATTTCGTTGAAGGTGCGCAATGTTTTGAGTGTTCACGTCCGTCCGTTCGGCATACCATCAGGCGAGCGGCTCGCAGCACGAAACAAAGCGTGTCCACGTTTGGATTCGAATTTAAACACCCATGTTTATTCAATAGCAGGTAAACAAGTTACCCACCACGCCCATCACAAGAAGTCGTTTAAGATGTATCTACCTCCTCCGAAATCTTCGATCTCCTAACTCCGTTCTTCGAATGACTAACTCAGCAATAAACTGGAACTTCGGTGAAAGTCTCTTTGTCCAGTGTTTTCATTTGAAAGTTAATTACTAGGCTGTTATTTTAGGCACTAAACAAACATTTTGACTTTAAAGGCATCATCTTCTGATGATATCGAATTAGTTTAAAATTGTAAATAATTAAAAACTTAATACAGATATTTGCCACATTTCTGTCTGCTAGTGATACACAATTTAAAGGGAGTTCCACCCCACTGAATAGGTCCGGAATAGCTAATATGCAATGACATGGTTCACCAATTTTATGCTTTTTATATAAGTATGTATACAAGTGTGAGTAATAAACACTGTAAAGGTATTGTTCAGCTATATTAGTTATCATTTCGTATACGTTTCGTTTCCCGATTTGCACCTTTTCCATGTATCGTGTCCTCCTTATGATACAATTAGGGGCGGAACAGAGTTCGACAGATGAATGTGCTAGATATTTACTTTAGCAATAACAATTCAAATTTAAAAAGGAACAACGAGTATAATCAATGAAATTATCAATAATTAAGTTAGATAGAAATGGCTAGTATTTTATTAAAAAGTATCGGTCAATGAAAGTGTGAAAAACCATGACGATAAATTAAGCGTTTCATTGGGTCATGCCCATGTTAGTTCTTAATTATCTCTGAAATATCATTTTTTGATCAACTGGCTCGTATCCATTAAGGATTGTTGAAATTCATAATACCTATCAGTCTGCAAAGGCTTGACGACAAAAAACTACGCCAAGATGGGCACTAGCTTCGATAGATACCTTATTACTAAAGGCTTGAAGTAGTTTGAATTCATACAAGTGCAACACCTATAGATCGCTGCAGATTTTCACGCCAACGTCCCATGTTCCTTCACATAAGCTGCAAAGAGTAATTTTCGATACCGATAAATTGATGGGTATTTAGCGAGGGGTAATATAAGCAACGCCATGTTCGTGCACTGGATGCTCGAGCTATAGTTTATAGTACATGCTTATTTGCACGAGATATACGTGAACTTGATAAAGCTTGGTAGATGAAGAGCTTAGCACGACCGTATCACTTTCGAGAGGCTTAACTAAGCCTCCCTCACAATATTCGCCAGTAAGGATGCACGATAAGTGTTCACTGTATAAAAATGTGCACGCAATCAATTCTTATCAGTTAGCTAAGCTTTTTTACATGGTCGATACCATCAAGGTAACGAGTCTTCACAAGGTCGAAGTCTGGAACAACAAACTGTATACCGTCAACATCCTTTCATTGGAAGCAATCACACTCTGATATTTGTGTCTGTTTATTGTCGGTGAACAGAACTTTATATTTCATATGCTGCTATTATAAATAGACATACAAAACTGACATCTAAGTAGACGAATCGGCCTTTTTCAATGTTATCTTCTAGATCAAAACAAATAAAGCCATCATTAATGATGACTAAACGACTGACATAAATCATAATTTTCATTTGTTACTTTTGCTTCTAACTTACCGTAACCAATGGGATTTAAAACTTGACGTATGCAAAATGCAGCTCACTAAAAGTCTCAAAAATTCACGTTTAATTTGGAAGTTGCTTAGGTTTCAACATTTCACGACAAGTTGTAAGGCATCTAGCATTTGCCTGGCACGGTCCCATTTTAGAGAACGACTCACCAAACGGTTCGTTACGACGCCATTTTCCGACTTCATTTCTACCCAGTCGTCCTGCTGTTGCAGGTCCGTTTCGGAGTTTCTTTTCTCCACTTCTTAACAAAATCATACAAAAATGATCAACTGATGCCGAGGGGTGGGGGGTGTCGGAAGTCCAACGTAGTACCAAGGCTTCCGTTTTCCTTATCGTTGGGTTTGGTTCTTCCTCATCGGTCCTTTAGTATTCCTCCGACTCGTTTCTCCATGGTAAAAGCCAACGACGTTGACGACTGCTATGATGAAACGTCCCTACAAAATGTATTCTTGTCGAGCCGCCGCCGCCGCAACGGCTGTGATAAAGCCACCTGCATACCGGCACCAATCGGTAAGTGCACAGCACGCAGGGCCCGCACAGCTACAGACGGACGTACACGACGGACACTCCTACAGCAGCAGCCGTAATAAAATGTTGAAATTTTTTTGCCAATGATAATGGCTTGTAGTAGCCCATAGTACTAGCACTTGTAGTATTAGCGGCAGTAGCCGTATTGCCGACCGTTATGTGAAGTAATCATGAGTCTAACTGAAATCATTATAGTTCGCGAACCAGCCTTGTTTAGCATTGTAATTCCAATCTGTCGGGTTGTGACGATCGTGGCGATGCTATTGTAATCATGCTCTGGGTGCCAGCAAGTAGTTCACGCGGACGAGCTAGGAAAATAGCGCCTCTTCGTCTACGTCTTTTACCTCATTTGCCTGAACTGCGTCATTTTCATCGCTATCGGCCATAAGCGACAGCCGTCGCTTCCCGCAATGCGGGAAACATATCTCTATGTGCCCTTTTATAGCATTACAGATGGATTTGTTCTGCTCGTTTAGAGAAGAGTCTTTTCGTCGAATCTTTTTTTTCTTTTTTTTTCGTTTCGACGCTTTATCATTCTATTGCTGAGGAAAAACGTATTAGAAAGTCATCACAGACACCTATTGAGCCGTCGTCGTCGTCTTCGTAGTCGTTCGATGGCTAACGGTGCTGTTACCGGCCCCAATCCCAACGACAGCACGAGCAGTGAATACTACTAGCAACTATTGTAGACGTCATAACAGTAGTGGAAACGATGACAGACCAAACGCGAGGGTCACATTTTGGCACAGTAAAACAACCCTTGCAAATATATAAGAGATTTACAATAAGCCGATGATCGATCGAACGAACGTTAATCAATCGATCGTTGCGAGTTCTGCCAGTAGTAGAGTGGGTGTATGTGTGTGCATACGGAACTGAGAACGGCGACATCAAGAAAATATTTTTCAAACAAAACATTTCCTCAAGCGTTTGTATTTGTGTGCGTGGCCGTATGCGTGCGCATATTCGTGTGTATGTGCCCGTCTACTGGCAATTGTAATATGTTTTGTTAATACGCGTTATCAGAAAAAAAGACGCGACGATGAAGCATGTCTCACAAAAAGTTTAGGCTAAATTAGGGAACAACTGATGGCGTTCGTATATATAAACTAAATCATCCATATGAAAACAGGTATCTGGATGAAATGTTTTGTGCGCATGCGTTGATAGAAATATTCTTAACGTGGTATTCAATATAGCAGTTCCTTTCTTCGATTCCAAGATTAAACTCATAAGTCTTACATGAATGATGTAAATTTGAAGATATTTTTTAACAGTAATCATATCATATATTTTGAAGAGTTAAGGTCTCGCTCAAACACATTTTATACAAAAATATCCAGCAGGTTCATAGGTTTCGGCTGACTTTGAGCCTAAAAATCCCAAAAATAGAAACCGGCTTAAATAGAGAAAGAGTTTGTTGGAACTTGACGAAAGCCTAATATGGACGGTTCCATAGGCGATAGATCTCAGAAGCAACCTCTAATATTTGCATGAAAAATCATTAGACATAGGTTTTGCTGCTTACTCTTTCGTCCAGTCGATTTGCTGTGAGTCCCCATATTAACGTATGAAAACCCTTCTCGAAGTATGGGGAAGCCAACTAACGATTTATAGTTGCATAAAGCGCCGATCTCAATCTTATCCGGTGCAAAGATCTTACATAACAGTTAATCTTTGCTCATATTTCAAAAGCAGAATTCTTGCCTTCGCCATGTCAAGTTAGAATGGGCTTTTTTTTTTTTTTTTTTTTCTGTATTCATAATAGTCCATAGACGCTTGCTTGTTACGATAAATTTGCCGCAAAAACGTGCCCGAGTTCATTACGAACGTTCTGTAAAATCTTTGAGTCTAAAATTTCCGAGTCTAACCCGATTTTTGGCGTCTTTTGAATCTTACAGTAGGGTCAATACCGGTGTTCAAGATATTTTTTTACCAAAGTTCGAATCCTTCAAAAAAAAAACTTTTGAACGGCTTAATCCTCTGGAGTGAGGAACCACCGTAGAGAAAAAAACTAATCCCACATTAGTTTGAAAGATTTCTTTTATATGTATACGGTTATGGGCGCAAATCCCGTATCCCGCAGTGATGTACAGAAAATTAACAACGAATACATTCAATTAAAAGTTGCGGATTCAGAGACGATAGAATGTTCGGTAGTTAGCTGAAAAATCGCATGACGGTGAGCTTTTATTGGTAAAAATAATGATAAGTTTGTTTCACTCACACGTATGGATTTCGATTGAGCGGACTTGACATCTGGGTGCTGGCCCAGATTATCGCCGCTCGTATAACATTCTATTAAGTATACTCGCCGTATGCTCTCTGCGTGTGCACGACAAATCATCTTCGTAACAGCTAATTGTCGTTATCGCTAACCGTCACAAGACTGAATTAGCTGACGCGCAAGGTCAAACGGAGGCATTACAATTACGACACCATCACGACTCACATTTGCATCAGTTTCACAGCTACTGTCATTAAGCAACTATCCTATGCAACAAAAACGACCCAATCCCAGTCGTCTTCCTTTTGAAGAATTTCTTTTACCAATTTAAAGAAAGAAAGAAGAGATCGCACTGCTTCAATTGCCATTTCGTCTGGTGCTACTACTCACACTAATGCGACTGCCTGTGAATTTCAAATTGATCACCTCTGCTAGCGGATGCTGTTTTTCAGACTCTATCATGATCTGCCAGCGCATAGGTTGATCGAGCTGGGACCAACGGTACCCCTTGTACTGTGGTTTTGTTCGGCTTTGTCCTGAAAGTCATTTCCACTCCTTTTCTCCCGCTGTCTCTGAATCGAAACAGCTGAGCAACTGGCTGTCGTCCCAGAATCCTCGGAACCAACGAGCCGCCACAGTCTAATCGTCACTGCCTTCGTCCTCCCCATTACCATCTCTCTGTTTGAGGGTATCTAAGTTTTCGCAACACGGTTCGGGCGAGCTCGCATAGGCTGATTTTCTTGTTTCAATAGCAGTTTTTGCGAGCAACCTCGTCATTTTTGACGTTGTATCTGTTCCGACTGCCTCCGCTGTTACTGCTGCTGTCACTCGTACGTAATCTCCAGACAAGAAAGAAATTAACTTTCGAAACGTTTCGGTGAATTGTTATTAGTATCACGGTAATTATCATTGCAGTGCAGGGCATCATGGGCCTATCGACGGCTTAGTAACTGATAAACGTTCAACTTCACTGCTTAGTGTTGTTAGGACCGCTACTACCAGCGATCGCCACTGGGCACAATCCGCCCCTCCGTTTGTGCTAGGATGGGATCGTCACAATTATCAGCGTCATGATCTTCGTCATTGTCGCCATCATGAACATTCGGCTCGGTGTGCGAAGTTTAACTGACGATTCGTTGCTGGACAGCGATACTTGGTAATTCGTAGCCACTGCTGTTATTATTACCCATGCACGATTAACAGAGCCGATTACGCAGGACGAACTTCAATTGGGAACGCTGCTGGTTTCAAACTGTTAAGACTTTTGCCTGATGTTTTCTTCCGCTTTATGGATGGATACTCTCTTAGCACCGCTGCTAGTTCTATCTGCTTGGTTTATTTGGTGATTTGTCCTTCTTCACTATTTTATCTCGTTTTCTCCTAATGGCGAACGCAAGCCGCAAATGAAATGATCCGATAATGAATTTGTCTTCGCACTATCTATCTGTTGTTACGTGCGTCGTCTTTTCTTCTGTATCCAGTTCTTTCTCGGTCAACGCCGTTTTTTGCCTTCGTTTTTAAACCGTCCATTTAATCGGACTCATCAATATTCCACGCGAGATTTACTCGATTTATCGTCTTCATGTACATGAGAGACACCTCATAGGAGATAATGTCGAGATTGTACCTAGCTTGATCGTTTTATTTGACTGCACGATTAAGGATCAAGTAACTGCAAGTAGGATGAGTGGGCGATCATTAGATGAACAAATGACGTCGAACGGTAGCGCGGTGTTGACGTTTCCCGACATGCGGCGTCAGAGTGAGCAATGACCTAATCGAAAATGTCCAACGAGAGAATACGTAGTGCCATATATATATACATCCATCCTTTTTATGTAGTGTTTGAGCATCCGTAGGAAAAGATGTCACAAGCAGAAAACTAGCAAATATGTCAACTCCTTCAGCTAAACAGCGTGGCCGTGGCAAAGGAGGAGCGTGAAATAGTCGAACAGTCCTTGTATACTCGTACAAGGTGTTCTGGATTCTGGCTAATGCAGTAGCAATTTTCGCCTATCACTGTTTAAACATGTCACAAGCATGTCCCACCGCCATCACGGTACCGTTGGGTAAATCATTGGGTTATGTCACTAGGTTTAAGCTACAGATTCTTCGGATTATGTACAGCGTGGCATCAATATACATTGGATTCGAAATAACCAGTGGAAAACTATAGTTGTTTTTTTGCTTACTAACTATTCAACTAAAGTACCAGAAAGCTAGCTAAACAACTACTTTTTTTTTTTTTTTATTATGGATTAGACTCAAATATATATAGCTAGATTTATTTGTTTCTAATGTACAAAGAATGAATAATTTCCAGGCGGATTATTAGGCGGGTATGAGAAGGCGACGCTTTTCGCCAGTTGTTTTATTATAAATGAGAAAAAAAAAAATATGCGCGGTGCATTTCTCTGGCCAGCAGGCCCGTCTCCAGGTTTCATCCCCAATGAGGTTCATACAGGGACCATTTCGATTTTCGTATGGGGTGTTCTTTTGTCTCTATCACCTTCAAAATGTCCTTGTTTTCGTTGTCTATTGACGTCTTGCTAGTGATAGTATCGCATCGTATCGTCATTTCTGTTTGGTTGTCCCTGCCTGTTGGACGGTACAGCGTGTCAGAAGCGTAGCGTCGATGGCGATTCATCGTTTTCAACTTCCTACTGCGGCACAAAACATGACGTATGGACATTATGTCCATCAACAACCATTGCTATGCAACCGAGAATCTTGCTGGTGTTGCTATTGCTTCTTCATTCTTCCTGCTCATCATTGGCAAACTGTTAATCGTTGCCTCTGGTGACTTCCCGTTTATTTAGTTATACGCTACCATAATACATGGACGCGTAATGATCTATACAGCAGCGGGACTGTGTGAGAAGGGTAACGACAATGTCGAAACAACGACCAGCGGCTGCGGCAACCGATGGCTAATATCGAATCTAGGGGAGTCAGCCCAGCTACAAGCACTATAGTATTCGTAAGCTTAACCAAGATCTATAGCGATAGATAAACTATACGAAATAGACGAATGTGTGTATGTTTATACGTAACGTTTTTTTGGGCTTGCTGTGACCGTTGCATCTGAACTGACACGCTCCCTGTATAACAATTCAAGCAAAGAGGCTGAAGCGACTTCGTCTGCAAAGAATCTTCACTGGCAGAAGTGGAATCGTACACGATCACTGGGCGATCGATTGATATCGCTGTAATCGCCGATGTTGAAAGTATCATTCTGCTCCTTGTGAAAAAAGGCCGCCGCTAACACAGGACTGGTTAAAGGTGCGTACATCGCTTCCTTGTTATTTCGTTTGTCCACTTGTTTGTATTTTGATGATGTTCACGCTACTGTAGCAGTAGTCATCGCCCTCGTTGCCCATTGTATAATAAGTCGGTATCACAGTCCATGAGCATTTTTGAATAGTATCATTTCTTATCTCCACGATTGAAGGTAAATGTGCTAGCGATAGTGCGGTCGCTAAGAGTTATGGCTTTTGAAAGAGCCCAGGTAGCCATTTATAACACCTGCACTGACGGCTGAATTCGAATAAGAAGGAAGCGACGGCTATCATAGAATTGGACGACGTCCAAGTATAATTGATTTGCCAATTTACTAGAAATAATTTCTAACAACAACTAGCGCTTAGATAGTCATCGCCAATCATTGAAGTAAATAGG
Organism: Varroa jacobsoni; assembly: GCF_002532875.2. Taxonomy (NCBI): domain Eukaryota; kingdom Metazoa; phylum Arthropoda; class Arachnida; order Mesostigmata; family Varroidae; genus Varroa; species Varroa jacobsoni. The sequence goes on along the minus strand of NW_019213917.1, from coordinate 279,594 downwards.
ATTCTGCTGAAAGCTATAAGAAGAAATATAACGCCTTTTTTGCGAATAGGAGTTTTTATACTTTGGATTTCGCGTACCCCCCAAAACGTCGTGGTCCCTTAACGAATAAAGAGACAAATTTATGCGACTAATAGCCACCGTATAAAGGCATCATGTAGTACCTCACCCGATATCAAACCTGAGTTACAAATTCATTATAGAGAGAGCTAAATATTACATGCAAGCTAACCTTGAAGTTCGGGGCTAGAGAATAATTATATACACACATATATATATATATATATATGAGAGAAATAATAATGTTTTGTAGACCTCAGTTAAAATACTGTAAAAAGTTTCTCGACCTCTGCTTTATGTATATCCGCGCCTGAATTATAAAGTGTTAAAACGAAGGTCTTAGTTAAAAATTCAAAAAAAAAACTGGTGACCGGCCTAACTAGTCTCACTTTAGTCTTTCCCCGAAACTCGCGAGAACCAGGCTTACATCATGGAGTGTTAGTCCCGTTTCCGTCGGTTACTGACTGTCTGATCTGCTGTGTCAGTGAGAAAGGGACCCACAACGCCAGTACCCCTTATGGATGCGGAGTCGTGCAAGACATATTATTTGTTGCAATGATTATTGTTATAGCCACCACCCACATCTTGTTGTTATGGCTACAGCCGCTGCCACTACTATGCGTGGGAGTCGACACTCTTTCGATATGGTCGTTGTCATCAAAAGAGGTAAAAAGGACCAAGGAAATTTTTTTTACTCAAGAAGTTTTTTGGTCCTCAGCGCGAACTGAACCTACGCCAGCATTAGGTTAAGGCTTTGTACAGAGCGCGGAATCAAAGCCTCTTGTTGTTTCAAAACGTTTGGTTTACGCGAAACGTTTGTTTTAATACTCAGATTCTAATCTGATGGTAATAATGTTAATTACGTTGGGTGAAGTCGGCTGTCGGCTTGCAGTGTCCTTTTCACTTCTGAAGTCTTCTAGATACAAGCACGGGTACAACAACTGTGAAGTGTGAATATGTTACTAAACAGGTTAACAACCTTCACCACATCGCACCGACTATAAAGTTCCTCGGTTTTTGGTGGACGTTCCAATATGACTTGTAAGATCTTTAGTGAAACAATTAATTTCTCCGAAAACCATCTCGCAGCTAATATAGTTGTTGTTGTTCTGATTTCTCTCGCTCTTTTCAGAGTAACATGACTGATAACTTAGAAAATACGTATGTGTATATGAAAAATATATATTAAGAAAGCACTGTACATGACGACTGTGGCGAAGAGTGTCCGGAGCGCGCCATATAAAATTAATCCAAACACTCTTCAACTCCAGGTAATTACCAAGCTTATTAGTTGTCCTCCCTAAACAATCTGCTCTGAACTGGAACCGTTATTACCCCATCGCGCTCACTGTAAACGGTACATTTTTCTCACAAATAGATAGTGATGGGAGCTTTTTCAGTGGTCCCCTTCACTCTTATCACCCTTGTCATAACTTATACGCCTTTAAAGCAATCATACATCTCCTAAATCTAGCGCTAATAGATCTCAAGGGTCCACAATAGCAGCACTGGGAGCGATCTGTATCTCTGTGCTGGAGGCGCTGTAAAGAAGAGTCAGCTAATGTACAATATTGGCAGTACCATTATTCTAAACGTTATTATTATGATTATAATTATTTTTTGTCTGTCGAAAATAGTGGTTATAGCTTATTATATATATTTTTTATCGCTATTATTGTCCTGTGTCTGTATTATGCGGTTACCAAAAGCTATACCTAATAGGACTTCCTTCATTCCCGGTTGTTGCCTGAATCGATATTGTTACGGTATGTTTTGTTAAATTGCGGAATTGACAATGCCTCTGTCGTTGCTACGCTGATTTGATCCAATCGGTTACATCAATAATTCCAGAAATAACCGCAGCCGTACAAGCAGAAGCCAAACGCCAGTAGCAGCGCTATATGATCATCCTGATACGTTCTCGTCTTCCGTTTGTATTTCCCTTTATTGTCAGTTTGAACTCTCTACATAGCCTCTATATAGAATATCGATTTGTTAGCATGTATCAACGTGTTTCGACAATGTCCATTGTATTATAATGTTTTTTTTTATGACAATGACAGCCCCACCCTAGACACCGCATGTCACCGGTATGTCATCCCCATCATCATTATTATTATTATTGTTATCATCAAATAGGGCTTTTTCGTGCTGGATTGATTTCCTTTTTTTCTGAACTGAACTTGGCCCCCAGGTCGGCCGAAGTCTGCAACAATAGCGGCCTAGAATCAATTCACATGGCGCGTTCATTTCTGCCGCCGGCTAGTGATGTGTGGCGGGAAGCCACCGTTCGACGTTGAGATTCAACGTCTGTCAGCGGAAAAGCAGGGCGTCCAGTAGTTTCAGTCAGTGGAATAACTCACTGGCATAGCACATATTCTACACGTGATACATATTAAAGTAGCCGCTGTTGTGTAGTTAAGAGAGCGCAGTCATGCATCAGCTGGGGCACAAGCAGTGGGCGAAACACGGCAATGGCTGCCTGTATCAATTGTTTCCGGTTGGCTTAGTTACAACGTACCGGAACCAGAAAGCTAGAGTTACTTGTTGGTAAAATATTATTGTATTGGCGAGTGGCAATATAATGGAAATGTAGGAAATATTTATACTTCTTATGTATTTAAGTTATACGCCTACAAACGTTGCATATAATATTTTCATTTTGTTGAGAAGTTAGCCCTGACTTCACTTTGTTCATTATTATCCATAGGCGGAAAAGGTTCTAGAATCGCATTTCGGTGTCTTCGTTCGAATCATTGATAACCTAAATATTTATCGAAGATAAGTCTGCGAGCAAATGCTCAGGTGAGCCCCTGCGTGAAGAGTGTAAATATTACTTACCGGTAGTTGCTTATTATAATGGACAACAAAGCTTAAATTAGATATAGCCAAGTTAGAGGATCGAAGCTTCCTATCACAAGCAGAATCTAACTAGAGGGTCGAACCTAATCGAGGATTAGCTCAATCGGCCTCAGCACAGTTTACTTACCCTATTGTTTTTCTGTCGTCAAATCTTCAAACAATGCATCTCTGCTGATCGTTTTGGTGATGTTTTTAATAGTAGCCAGACATTGCTGGCAAGCGAGGCTACTGGTAATTAAGATAAGTCATTGTCTTCGGTAGAGCAATGTGGGGTCTCTATGCTGGCTAAATTTCAGCTAATGTAAGTTACTATGTAAGTGGTGTAGCCAATGTGAACGGTCATCATGATGCCAACGGATATGCTCTTTAATAAAGGGGCAGTTCGGTTGAGCGACGGTGAAAACGAAGAGCTCTAGCGAGGAAAGAGGTGAAGCCATGAATAAGGACAGAACGACAGGGAAGACTCCAAGCAGTGTCCCGAAAGCCAGTGTGCGAGAGCCCCTTTTCAACAGACGTCGATGACTACAATAATCTGCATTTAAAAAAGGCGGGACGGCGAATGCTTATCAACATGGACTCGTGCACACACGCAGGCACAGATCTATGTTGGGTTCTTCAGCGTTCGTTTAGGCTGGCCACCACCGCTGCCAACATTGGAACTCTTTTGACTCCAGTGGCACCATCCGTACCAAATTGGAACTGGGTATGAGCGTAGGATCCGCATTAGGCCAAGGACCGGTAACGACAACAACGGTGGCGTCCACTCGTCGTATACTTTTGATCTATACCAGTAATCTATAGTTCTTCGCAATTGCCACAGCTGCCGTAGAACAACCGATATGCGTCTCTCCATTAGAGCGCAACACTATGGCGTTCTCTGTCTGTTTGGCTGGCTGGCTGGCTGGCTAGCTGGCTGATGACCCGTCAACGTTGTACTGAAACGCACAGAGTGGCAGATCTCTCAATACCAACACCTGTAACAGCGACAAAGACAACATGGAAACGACGACCGCTTCGACGCGTTTCAGCAAAATTCACTGACAAGCGCAATGAAACAAAGTACGTTTACCATCGTCGTTTTATGTGGTAATTATTCTGCAAGTTTTACACCTCAACGCCGTTGGCCTCTCGTATACAATGTACTAATATTAGCTTACGTTGCGTATATCGTCATTACAACAACTGTGTTTGCTGCGCGTATTCTGTTACTGCGCAATCAGTTGATGTTGGTCTAATCGCCAGCGTCGACCATTATCGTCTGTCCATTATAATTCATATTACGTCTATGATACATAACAGAAAAACAAGCATATGCAAATAACTTCCAGCATCTTGCCGCTTAAAGGACAGACAAAAGGCTAGCATGAGGAAACACGTATGCATTGTGCGGGTGTGCGTCTTTGTTGGTGGTGTTGTGTAGTCAACGGCTATTTCCTAACAAGTATACAGAAGGCAGGTTGGTCTTTAACAGGTCGATTATGTTTCGTTACGGTGCAGATGTGACCGTACCGCTGTTAGCGAGATCGCTTTTCTGAGTTTCGACGATTATGAGACTTTGCCCCCCTCCTTTGGGCAAGTAAGCAACGCTATTGGATAAACTTGGCGTGGTGAGATACCTGAACGTGAGGCGTAAGCTTTCGAAGCGCAGTAACTTTTCCCTCAAAAAATAAAACTTTGTTCGGCCTCAATTTGAAAATGCTTCAAGGCGAATCTATTCGAACTTTATTCGGACGTTTTTCAAAGTAAATTCCAATTACACAAAGCGTTTCTGACGACAAAGAAAACTAGTGCACGTTTACGCATTTCCCAAAAACTCGTTACTGCTTTTGATGCTACATGCAACACTGCTGGTAACACGAATTGCAGGACCGTGTCAGGCGTTGTGATAACTCTTCACTCAAAAGTTTCATTGAATGCTTTCTCTTTTTGGCTTGCCTGTAAGTTAACACGTGTCATGCGTACGTACATAACTTTATCCGTCACCAACCGATTTGGATAACAAAAATATACAGGCTAATTGTGCGGGGTTAAAGCGAATCCCTTACCTATGAATGTTATTAGTGAAGAACATTTTATATGATAAACTCAAGGTACGTATTGAATTCGGACCGATAGTTACCCGATGAAATGGCACATTTTAAAATGCAGATGAAACTTTATTCGATGTCCTTCATTCCATAATTTTTCTATATTGCCCAGACTTTTCTATCTATCGTGCTCGCTTCGTATCAGTTTGCCATGACTAGAATACCGGTTTAACATATAACCAAAACATTGTAATTATTAACGACTTTTGACTGCGGACGCTTTTGGCTCGCCCTCCGTCAGCGTGTGACAAACAAGAAGTTATTACACAAATCAATAATAATGTTCAGATAATGAAATCGTACTGGTGCAAGCCGATAAACTATGTACCGCTGAACGAAAAAGCACCTCACGTTGACCCCTAAACAAAGTCATTTGCTGTGTTCTTCAAGCACATTTTCGCTAGCCAGGATTAGCACAGTTCTATGAATTACTTCGAATGCCACGATCTTTCGTCCCTCTGCGACCTGTACAGCTGAGCCTTGCTACCCTAACGACCCAGTCTTAGGGGGCCTTTCTACGGATCTGTGGTCGTGTGTATGTACGTTGACGCTATCGGTTTCGATAATAATCCACATCGTTCTGTACATCCACACCATTTCAAGTGCTGTACGGTCGCAAAGGTGCGCCAGCTCAGACACGCGACATGCTAGCAACCAAAGGAACCGTGGCCAATATGATCGAAACGCCTGTCGCATTGTCACCGTTATGGCTACGACAGAAAACGTACGCAAAGGCATCGGCGGCCGTGACGACAACGCCAACTCAACGACAACATAACAACAACAACAACAACAACAACAGTAACATGGAGATCAGCAAACAAGCCATAGCGAAAAAGAAAAGGAAGATGATAAAACGACGATAAAGGCAGTGGCCAGCAAAAAAAATAGAGAGTCGCTTATACCACTGAAACAGGTACCATTAATTTTCATCTTGCAGTTCTAGACGTTCAATAAGCAGGCAAGAAGGCGCACGGTCTGGCGGGCGCACATCTTTGTCGAAATCCACGGGCTATAAAAAGCAGTTCACGAAGCGACTGATAGTTATAGAGTGCTTACAGCTTTCTACTCAGAGACATAAAGGCAGACAAATACATATGCCACCTAATACCTGTACGGACGCATCAGTGGGTTGTTTACGTTCTGAGGCATTTGTAGCCCGAGTGATTGCACATGTGGGAAAGCCGCATTTGTCATTCATGGGTATTACATGGAAACCGTATTAGATATTATGCTCTATCAATTATTCATTATGGGGCTATGAAGAAATAATAACTTGTGGTTGTTTCGATAGCGCAGGTGTGATAGATAATATATTGATGCCTTAAATTAGTATATTAACTGTGATAGCCTATAGAATTGTCTCATGTGGCTATACGCTGTACTTCTGAGCGCACTCAACACTGATACTGGGAAAGAATTGCTGTACCTATTTGAAGTTGGCCTGTTTTATATAGAATATAGTCAAGTCGTGTATATTGGCAATGTTGCTTAACGGCGACAACGGCAAAAAAGGCCTACGAGCCTTTAGCGAACGATGCACATCTACGAAGGAAGTAAGCAAACATTAAGAGAGCTAGTCATTCTAGAGAGGCCGCGTTCTCCGACAAAAAGGATGCGGCAACAGAGGATGTAAAAATAGAACGATACCCCTGAGGAGAGAAGAGCAGGTTGGAGGAAGGGGAAAAAATGACGACTTGTCATCGTCAGGAATTGTTGTCTCCTTACCTATTTGCCTTTGACCGGCTTCAACAGGCACAGCGGTTCCACAAGCACTATTGCTACCGCTTGATAGCGCAACGGCGGCAGCCGCGCATTCGGGCGTCAGTAAAGCGCGAGACCTGTACCATCTACGAACACGGCAGAAGCGTTGCCGCTACTAGTCGTAAATTGAATGGACGAAACGCTCCAACGCGTCCGAGGCGTTTAGTAAGAGGGTGAACAGTCAACAGTTCGACGATGCTGGCGGGAACAAAACTGACGGGGGTTTTGCCGAGCTACGTTGATGAGTTACCTTATCTTGGCGTTGATTTTTTGTTTTTCTTTCGTTAGCCAACGAGCGTCAGCGGCAGCAGCGACGGCTACGGACTCTGTAGATTAAACAGATTGACGGATCTCTCTGCTGATTGACTGCTTGAAGATTGACTTTTCGGGGGAATAGATCAGATCGTCGAGGTAGTGGAGCCGATGACAGCAATATCGATAACGAGAAAGAGTGAATCTGATACTGATGACCATTACGAAAACGGTGGATTAATGTAGTTATGCCAGCGTTGCATGAGCTATCGACGGTCTGAACTCTGCCGAAGAAAACGACCAGTAGCAGCAAATACTAATTTCTAGTAGAAAACATCTAGATACATAGGGCTGTGCAGCGGAAGAGAGAGTTCTTCTTGTCGACTGCATTAGATTTGTATCTACTTACATCGATAGGTTAACTATTAACTTTTTAAACCTGTGTTTTCGGACATATTTGGCAAGTTCATATAGGGATTTAATGCCTTTGGGCCCAGGTCACTATTTCATGTCTACCCAGGTAAAAACATATAATTGGAATTTGGTCAAATATACGTTGCAATTATAGTATGAATGCACCTCTCAAGGATATTGTTGGATCGCTGCTATGTTAACCAATGTCAGCTTTCACGTTTCCGGCCAATAGGGTTTGGGCATATGCTTTACTTATTATTGTTTAGCCATTTAATTGAATTTCCCCGAATAGAATTTTAACTGAGTAACATGATGTACTTTTCCTCTACATTGTACATGGCTTATCCTACAAGGATGTGATCTTCCACTTGTTATACTGCCAGCAAATGGCACGTTAAAGTACATGATAATGCAGAAGAAGAGAAACGCTAATGTTTACAAATTTGGCTTCAGATTTCGACGATTAAGATTTAGGAACCTACCGTAGCTAGAGTAGCACCCATAATTCTGCACCGGGCTTTTACTTTGAATTTTGTTTTATTTTGGTATCGAAGACGCTGCTCATACAAGATTGGCTTAGGATGTTTAGCTCGCGACACATTTGCATAGACATTGATATCTACCTTTTAAAGTAAACTAGCATCTGCAATAGATCATATGAGACGCGCCTATATTGGGTAGTAGGGAGCTATATACGGAGGCTTCTATGAATCTGCGCGGAGAAAAAGCTTGAAGGACTAGATGGGCCCGAGCAGCCAGCCTCATCAATGGCAATCCTCGAATTAGCATTCCATAGATGTATGCCGTCCGTTTTCTGACTGCACGCGGCGTTGTCTCCTGCCAAACACTTGTTCTAAATTTTCTACCGTGACTCAGCTCTGAGTCGAACCGATTTTAATAACTGTATAGGAGATTAGGCAACATGTGAAGGTGAAATAAAAAAAACAATCTCAATGAGCTAATAAGACTTCCTGTAAAGTTCGACGTTCCCTTAAAAACTCCTCAATCAATTTTTCTTTTTTCTCGGGTCTATAAACAAGCTGCACTATTATGTATGAACTTTGAGATAAAAATGTATTGCGGAGAAAGCTAGCTACGTTACCGCTAAACGTCTGTGGGTTTTCTATTGTTGTATTGCCAAATCTTTCCGATATTTTGTACATCTTTACATCTTTTGTACATCGTATTGTATTTTGGCCTTTAATGGCCTATATAGAAAGAGGATCTCATTTTCGATACTCGCACCAAACCTATAAAGGACTATCACTTATCAATGACAGACAGAGCGAGATAGAAGGCAGTGAGTCACATCCGTACGATGCTTAGCCCACACAGTAACGGAATTGGACTCCCGCTTTTAGCGGGCTGACAAAAAGCATGTTGCTACTTTTGCTAATTTTCGGAGCCTGCCATCAGATTTAACCTGCCTAGTCAGACGAATTAGCGAGATAAGGTTACAAATTTTAGTGCGCGTCAGTACGGTACTTTGTGTGTAATTAAAAACAATTCTTCCACATGGATTCATTGAGTTCACGCACATACACCCACACACGCGAGAATCTCTGCATGCCTATACTTCAGCCTGACCGCTGGTGTTTTTTTTCGTTTCACATTCATAAATTCTCTGAGCGGAATTAGCCAAGAAGCGCTCATCATCGAGAACCGTTCATCAAAACATTGTTCTTCTTCGGCCACATAATTTTGCTTAAATAATCCCTCTCCTTAAGTAGCGCTAGGGGCAGATTAAAGCGATAATGAGCTCTTGCTGCAGCGAAAGTGTATTTACATTCAAGGATCATTTTCTATGTTCGCTTTACTTCGTTTCCTTTTAGGCAGATTAGCCGTTGACAATGGATAACGGCGGCGTACGGCAAGCCGTTCCTGTAAAGAGTGTCGAACTAGTTAAAAACACGCTACACAAGTGTATGTCTGTCGTATTAAACAACGTATTCTGAACGCTTTCGTTCAGTAAACGCGTCCTCTTATCCCAAGCACGCGCCCTCGTCGTCTACGTCATAACAACACTGTAGCAGTGGTAATACTATTACTAGTAAAGGGTCACGGTAATTACTTTCCGTTGCTAGCTTAACTGCTTGAATAGATCTGGCTTCCTGTGGACCTTCGGTTTGTCCGTGAATGCACGTGTATGCACACATGTATGTACACGTGGGATTGTCACTGTACTCTAGATGCTACACTTGGCAAATCTTTGTTACGCAGCATTTCACCCCCTCTCCTTCTGTCTGTGGCTTTCTTGTGAGTTCAATTCGGAACGGACGGTTGCGTTTGCTGTGTGTGATGCTATGGTCGTCTCCCTGTTCGTATGATTCGACTTTTAGCTCTAATCAGCTTTTCAATTTCTTTCTCCTGTACCGTTTTTGCACGAACTACTAACTAATTAATCCACCCATCCAGTCACCCAATACGACACGCGGTTACTAACTTTTTCCATGTGTCACGTTACGTCCTCGCCTTCTTCTTTTGTCGTGGTAACAAACTCTTCCTTCCTGTATTTTTCCTATGGACGTTCTCAATTCCCTTTCAGAGTTCCTCACAGCGGATGGCAGAGTTCGCCGCCGCTGTTTCGCTATCGCTACCTCCAACAGCGTTGTCTGTCAATGTCATTCTAGCTGTTGTAGTCTGCCTGGTACCCCCACGCGTTGTATGTAGCAGTTGCTGACTTGGTTTCACAGAACCGCCTTCTTTGTTCATGATACCGACCTAGCGGTGGAACGCCGTGGGATAAACAGGTACTGTGTATGATGTGTGGCTCCGTGTACCAGTTAGATGAATAGCATGGCCATACGTACATGTACAGCAAAGTGCCCCCCGCCCTCGCTTCATTTTCCCACCCCTACAATGGCAACAATGTGCTATATGGAGTCACCAGTTGTGTATGCTTCAGCGTTCTCGTCAGCGTTTCCTGTGACTCGGCGGCGAGATTCGACCGCTGTATCGCCGGCGCCCGCGAACAATTTCACCCCTTCTTTGGCTGTACACTATGAAAGCTCGATTCTTCAGAGTTTAGCGCAGACCTGCTCAACAGTTCCGCGAGTACGAAGAGAAGACGTATGCTGTAGAAAAGGAACGAGCCAGAAATCGAGAAGATGAAGCAGCCTAATTATAGAAGTCATCTCCTGCAGAAATCTCGCTAACCCTTAGCTATTCTCATTTCGTAACACTGGGAGAAGGAAAAGTCTGCGGGTAGTACAACTGATTCCGCTGTCGCTGCCTTATTAAGGAGATTCCTTACTACGACACAAAGAGACCAGTGTCGCGTCATCCATTCGTTCACATAGTGAAGTCTGTTGGACGAACGAGAAGCTAATGTAGAACATGACACTGATTACAAATATAATAGCCGACACCATGTCATGTAACTAAGAGCCGGGATACTTCATACATTGTTATTATTTTTGCTGAGAAAAGAGTTTTGTTGCTTCGGTCGTCGAAAATAGATTTCGAGGCGGAATCAGAATACGACTCACATCTCACAATGTCTAGGGCAAGCCTCATCGGTTTAATGTTGAGATCGCGAAAAACACCGCAGAACAACCTAATTTCTGACGTTGGTATAAGGCAATAATAGGGTCTAGATTCGACGTACTCGTGCTGTACTGGTAACGTGCTTTCCTACGAAAATTAGGAATACGAGAGGCGACATAGGTTGAAAACCTGTCTCAGACTGATGCCGGCACGGCCTTAAGCTGCATTTAACGGCGTACCGGATGTAACACATATGGACAAGAGTGTGGCTTCGTCTAAAACTCTGCTGCCTAAACCGAGCGCCTAACTCATTTGCTTTTCCATCCTGCGTGTGTGCGTAACCGTAATAATTCTAGGCTGACGCAACCTACATCTTCATCGCAGTTAACCGTTGGCCATACCGGTCGGCCTAACCTCTACGAGAGCAGACGTCTACTTTAATCATTTCTTTTAAAATACAATGGCGGCAGTAGCAGTAAACAGCAGGAGCCAGAATGCAAATAACTGTTTGGTTTGCCCTTTTGAGCGCCATCGATTACGAACGGGTATTGCTGTAACTAGTGCAGCTGGGCAGTTGCATATATCTTCGTGCAGGGCCGTACGAAGGCAATGTAGGCCGTCGTGCACAACCGTTGTCGTTCTCTCGGGAGGAAAAGCGAAAGGGAAGCCGTATGCGTGACTTTCGTTATTAGTATGCTAACAGGAGCATCTCCAACGTTTGCATTATATCTCTTCCTCTACGCGGAAATGCTAAATACGAAGGAGAAATATTAGTTAATAGACTTGTAGTAGTTATTCAAAGCTGTGTTTGTCTATAAAGTTCAGTGATAAGGCCATTCAATATATTTACTATTGATAATAAAATTATCTTTAGGACTCTGTATATACTATTATTAATGGTTTAAGGTAAAGCTTGTATGCTTTACCTTAAATCGATAGGATCTATATTAAATTCAGGATAAGCGGATTTAAGTAATAGGGCAGAAGGAAAAATTTCATCGACGGATCGCTGCATTCGACCATCGTTGTTATAGTCCAAAGCTTGATTTTTAAGATTCACCTTTAGATACTTCGTTAATTAAAAACTATATTTTAGATAAAGAACCTATTTGATGTTTGCAAAATAATCAAAGCTCCTCATTGTCAGTGTCGTAGTTGACGCCCGCTTTGAATTATTAATTTTACAGGCAGATTCCAGGGTGACAAACGATGCAGTAATGAGTCGAATAGGACTGGCCTTGAAGAACAGGTCTCCATTGCAAATAGACCCGGGTAAGCCTGAAGGCACGTAAGTTCAGTACCTAAATGAATTCAGACTATTGCTGTATGTAAACGAAAAATGTTTTCTCCTTCAGTTTCTGCTGCTTCATTCATTTCTTGACGGCTCGATGCAGGATCGCTAAGGCACTAGTTTGAATATGCAAAAGAATAGTGTAAGTTCGCCGGATCGCAGTGGTAGCCTATATGCTTGAAAGTTATTTACTTTGTTAGCGTTACGTATGTTCTGACCCAGACTAAGGATAACCACGTCGAAATGTAAAAACAAACGAGACCGATTCCATACGTCTTACTAACCTGTTTGCTCGTATTGTACGCTAGAATCTTTTCGTTCCTTGTTGCTTCTAACTCGTTCCTTGTTGAAACGCCGCTACATATTGCGATAGCGATAAGACTGAAATCATTAATTAATTAATGATTAATCATTAATCATTAATTAAGGACAGCTAAATTAAAAATACTTTCTATTATTACTGTAGGTGATTTTCTAGATCCTACATAGACTTTAAAAACTGCGTACGCTGTTCACACCAACCCCCCCCCCCCCAAAACAAACTCGTTAACAACAATTTCTGTTTATTAACGACATAATAAGTATCCTTGATGAATATCAGCTTTCACGGTATGTTTTATTAACATACGGCAATGGCACCAATGTCATCGCTACCAACCTGCTTTTCGGTTTTCATGGCGTCGCTGATGTGAACCTAGAACGTTTCAATTCATCAGTGCATTTAGTTTGAAGGTCCGCCCTGTCAGGCGACGAGAAAGGACCCCGCCTTTGTCGCTGATAACAGATCCGCGCGCACATAGGCACACATTGATAGCTGCACACCCGTTACAAGGAAACGAGGAAGAATTCACCAAATTACACCTAGCAGTTACCTACGGAATAAATAATGCTGTTCCAGTGCTTAATACCAGTCAGCATGACATACGGCAGCATGCACTATATGACTTCAGCGGCGCAGGACTTGATTCGGTTGTTTGAGAGGCGCGCCGATTTCTTTTGTTATCGATAAAATACACACAAGCTCTCGTGATCGTGCATCTTTATACGGCTTCAATTCATAACAGTAAGATTTGATTTAGTTTAGATTGAAAATTTAGTTTGGTGGATTAACAGGTGCATTTGTACTCGCCGATCATATTCATTTTTTTGTATCGCTGCTACATCAGCTGATGGCCTAGAAATGAAGGGACGAAACTCGAGTTTATCGTTAGACATTCGTTCATCTGCGATTTTCTTACTTGTGCCTAGTCATCGCCATTATTTAGATGTTTTAGACGGGCAATTGGATGCGGACGACCGCTCACGTCGACCCGCCCGCGCTCTTCTTTCCCGAGATTTCAATGCAGAAACCTACTTCGCCCAAACTTCACATATGCGAATTCTCCTTTCGTTCCGTCGTTGACGATGCACGCGTACTCAGCTGCCTGTGCGAGGCACGTTTGCTCTGTCTATGGGTACATGCGGACGATATAATACCGAAATAAATGTCAAACTACCAGTTGGCCGAATTTTAAATCTGTTCGGCTTCTCTCTGATCTATGAAGATTTGGACGGCATCTGTCAATGTGCTGACAACGATAATGCAGCCTAGACCATTGGCGGATTGTTGGGTGGGCATCTAGGCTGTGTGAACTAGATGCACAAAGCCACCCGCTAATATGTATAAATCTCTATACAGTGTGGTGGCTCAGTAGAGCTGACTGAGCAAAGGAAGTTTACCGAGGCGGAAAATGACCAACGACGAAGTCAATCAGCCGTTGGTATGAAACTGTTGACTTAATCTGTTATGTACGAGATTCCGCCGACTTGGAAGTAGTATGCATAAGTCGACTGTGATTGATTCTGCAATATCCCTATAGTCATTTTATCACTTTTAACTTCTCCTGTAAAGACAGTCCGTGTCTGTACGACGATGTCGACACCTGCATTACAAGGCATTTATGGTTTCTATTGTCATATTATTCTAACCGATTGCCCCGAAACCGACTAACATCTTCAAATATATTTGAATCTTAGTCAAGTCCTCCTACGTATACGCCTACGTTCTTCTACTTGTTCCATTGCTATATGTAGTCTTAACACAAATCTCACACGGACACCGAACGCACTCCAAATGACGGACCAACTGATACTTGCTGTTTGCCTGCTCAGGCTGATTCTTAGCCCTGTCCTCTTGGCCGATTTCGTTGTTTTAGAACCGGATTGAGTCGACCGCTGGGTCGATCATACGACATAAAACAACCATAACTATGCGTGAATAGGAAAGGCTCACAATATCGAAACAGCGAAATGCCGAGTGGGCGAAATAATACACAAAAGTAGAATTGCTACGATCTGAGCATCTCTGGTCCGGTGTAAAGCAGGCAACTGAGGCGATCGCCGGCACGACGCGTCGTTTGTGAAGGAAGCATCTGTCATTTGTGTGGACATCACGAAGTTGAAGCCACTGACCCCCAACCTCATCTAGACTGCACAGCCAGGCGCTATCCAGTGCAGATCTTAGCCAATACATTTAGTTTCGCCCACGCACCCAGCGTCTCTCTCGAATGGTGACGACGTTCCTGTATAGATACGCGAACATATACGTTGTGTGTACATGTATATATTCGCGTAGATTCGCGCGTTTGAAGGGCGACCAGGCCCGTGGGGCTCAATTCTATCAACCGGCTTTGTTTTCGCATAGTATATCCATCGCCTGCTATCTCCTTTCACACCCCCAAGTGTAAACAGGGGTTAAGTAAACACCAATGGTGACTTGGAGTCTAGCTGGCTATTTTCAAGAGCAATAGCGGCAGACATCTGCTACCAATGAATCACTCAATGCGCTGGACCGTCTTGCCAGATTTGGCGGCATTTGCGGCCGCGATGTAACGAAATCAGGTAATCTCTGAATCGACTCAAGCCCAAGCTGAGGAGGCTTAAGAAAAGGAAAGAACGTTGAATTTAGTTTGTGATGATGATGATGATAATTATGCTGATGAGGAAATTTAGCAGTCATTCGGTCTATGGCAACGTTCTCTTGGCTCGCAGGCTTTGTTTTGTGGCTATTTGAGGCTGCACTTCGCGAGGTTGACTTTGTGCTGATAACTACCCGGACGCCGAATTGAGGTGTATTTTTCAAGTACAATGCATAAAGTATACGGCAGTATTCGATAGCGGATAGTTTTCCGATTCAAGCATACCTAGTTAAAATGTTTAGTGTATACGCAAGTGCAAATGTAGTATAAAAGGCGACACGACACATGTAATAACAGAAACGCGTTTGTTAAACGTCTTGGGAGCGTTGCTACACTATCTAAAGTAGGATATTTTGCCAATCGTAGGCTTCAACTTTTAGATCAGTTTTCCTCAAACTGTTTCCAGATATCAAACAAAACGCTGACTTTGTGGTACTAATTTTTCAAACTGTGATACTAATTCATTCTAGATCTCATCGGGTCTGCTAATATTCGCCTAGGAAAGAAACATCAATAAATCTACTTAATTGTAGCAAGTAGATATTTTTTGACTTCTACGGCAGAGTTTTCGGGGCCCAGGAATAGATATATATATATATATATATATATATGAAAGTCATTCGTCCAGCAGAAACATCAACTGGCGTGCTCAAGTAAAAGTAGGGAGTTGAAATCTCAGAAAAAAATGATCATGCACTGAATGAACAGCCTAATAGAATACACCAGCTTCTACCCAATAATTGAAACAGATTTCGTCACAATTTCTACATCAGAGATGACTACCTACTGAGCCTATCGGAAATGGCCTACTAACGAATAATCCACAATAACAATTCTTTAAAGAAGAGGCTTTATCCTAGCAGAGCTTTATACACACCTAAACCGCTTTGTACGTTTGTCGTCCAGCATATACTGTCGATGCGTGACGAGTGGAATTGTGTCGTTGACGAATGCCACTATCATCTTGTGGGAATTTGTCGATTCTTGTAACCTTTTGTGGAAAATTGACGAGCAAGCATTTTTTCGTTGGGTCGACGGATGCGGTCCGTGACGATGACAAAATGGCAAGCATGGTTTTTATTAAGTAGACTTGCCAAATGCCGTTTGTGTTCCACGTGCCAAATTAACCCGCTGATCATGTCCATTGTCTGTTTGGTCTGTCCAACACTCTCTGGTCAAAAGAAACTATTTTTTGATGGTCAATAGGCTTTAACTTAACGAATATTCCTCGCACATCAGAACGACAAGTTGATACATATTTTTCTATAATATAAATAAATACGTAATTTCCTTAGACACTTTATATAACTCTTTTGTCGTGCTTTACTATGATCTGTTCTCAGAAAAGCTTGTCTCATTTCTGTTTTATCAGTGTCTTTTCTTTTCTTGTAGTATCTATAAAATGGAAGGAATCCCGAGCATCAGCTCATTGGAGCACCAATTCGACAGAACCTGGTGTTATTAAATGTATTTTTATATCGTGTACATTGAGCTAACATTAACAAAAAGGTATCGATTGCCTGATTGATTTCTCGAAGAGTTTAGGCGACCATCGAATACGTTCGAACATGGCTCACTACGATGCGTTCCTGTTTTCGTATGATCTACTCATTTATGGAACATAAGGTATAATTAAGGTAGCTGTGCTTAAATATCTGATAATGTCGATATCGACCAATCTGGCACAGGGTATCCATAAAAGCCTGTTCGCATGTAGAAACGCGGTAGCCATTTCGACCTTCGTCTTTTTTCGTGGGACCTTTTGTTTAATGGAGAGAAACGCGAAGGCGTATCCGTTCGATAAATTGTGTTCAGCTCTGACATATGTGCATAAATTTATCGTACATAAACAACGACAAAACGTATGTTGTACCTTGTCATATGATTATCGTAAGCAGAAGGTCAGCTGAAAAATTTGTTTACGAGCGTACTCAATCATCAGCGCCATTGAACGCTACAAGCTGCATGTTTCTCTGGCGTCAAACATTGATGATTATAATATGAAAGCGTTAATGAGATGTTCTACACAACCCCTAGATAGCCATTCGCGGGTTGAGTACATGGGCAATAGCATTTAAGACAGCAGAAGCACAAACGAAAATTGATAAGAAAACAGCTTTAGCTTAATAAAAACTATTTATCAATTTAATTCGTTCACTCGCTGCTACTCCATCCGGCCGGCAAGGGAAGATCGCTGCTGCAACGCCGTCAGCGACGACAGCAGGACAACCAGCATGACTTTGGCTGGACGTCTTCCTGGCCAAAGTGGTTGCATCCGTAGTTTAGTGTGAATAGGAGCGAGGATAGTGATAAAGAGAAATAGGCCATTTGAAGCGCTAATGTGTCGTGGCAGCGCCTGCGTCTGAGGGCGGACTAGCTGACATCGTAAACTGTGATGGGATTCGGCAACAATCATTTAGCTAACCGTATTACCTTTTATACACACATACGCATAGAAACGGCCCAGCAATTTAATAAAAGCGTTTACAGTATCGCCTATGGCCTATCATTAACACTACTGACGACGGCAACTGATTGCACTGTGAGGAACCTATGTAGACAGTCCCATGCGGCCTACTTAAGGTGGAGGCAAAAAAAATTTTGTAAAATCACGATTTAGTAGAAACGGTTGGTGTCTTAGTATAAATCGATAGAGTGTAGCGCATTTGTTGTAGATGATTTTAGGGGTGATAACGCAGGTAGCAACTAAATATTCGAGATTGACACGCCAAGATATTTTTACGGTACTCATCATTTACCAGAATCGAAATACGCAGCTTCTCGAGTGTGGTTGCTTATCCAGCGTCTCTATTCTACTATCCCACTACAAAACAAAATACTAACCATTAACTAAATGTACAAAATTATGTAAAATGCGCTCGAAGAGCTGCATACATTAAATGTACGAAAAAAGCCCAGGTGCATTTTAATAATGCACATTGAAGTCTTTCTGTTGAAATACTAAAGCCACTAGCCAAAGCAGAACGGTCAGCGTTGCGGGCTTTCACATGTAAATTGGTTTACTGAAGTTATTTTAGCACGAAGTAGAGGGTACCATGAACTGTGCTAATGGTAACGTCATCCCGTTCCCACATCATACAACGTAAGATGTCCGGCCGCATTCGTCCACTATGATGGCCAGAATCATTGAACACACACTAAATATAACTAGAAACTATGGACATGTTTACGTACGAACAAGACCTTATTAATTTACCGTTAATGGGCGCAGTTGTCGGTGCGGTTGTTGTCAATACTTCGTTTACTGTTTCCGTGCTGGGCTGCTTATTGTTACAAAATCTATTTTCAACTATCTCACAGATTTCGATATCGGGATGGCGATGGTGACGATGTTTATTAAAAATGCTGTTGATTCTGATGGTCATAGCGTTCCGTTGCTGCTGCTGTTGCTGGTGTGCTGCAATGGCCTGGGCCTCGCCAGACCAGCCGAAGTACGCTATCGAAGTCGATATGCAGTCCAGAAACACCAACAACAATAGGAAAAACAACGATACCAATTAAGTACTGCAGAAGTAATACATAGGAGAATTGTGTCGAGCAAATTCGTACGTATCTATAGTACATATAGGTGTCTCAGTGAGTCAGAGTCAACCGTGGCTGCAAGCGCAAATCTCTGAAAGTGCAAAGAATTAGCTGAAAATATAGTAAAAAAAAAGAGTCGACTGTAAACCCTCAGATTTCCTAGAGCGGGAGATGGATAGACACAGATCGAATATAAAAGAAGAGATCTATGTCAATGCATCACTAACGTACACAATTGAGACTACAATTCTTAATTGAATCTTCTTTCTAAACCCAATAATAGCAGTTCTGTAGATTGTCGTGATTAGTTCTTACGTATACGTATAATAGTTGGCTAGTTGACGCCCTAGTCTTCTGCGACGTCAGGCGCAAAGTCCTTCATTATTTGCTTATCTACATAGCTACGTCTTCCGTGTGTTAATATGGCCAGATGTCGTTTCTAGGACAGTAAAAGCGAAGCAATAATTAGAAAAACGGCAGGTACTTTGAATTATATCTTTTTATCCGCTGTTGTAGTTTTGTTAATTTAATAGCTTGCCGCCCAGATGGCGGTACCATGCGCGCATTCGCTAAGCCCCGAGCCATGATCGACTATGTCCGTTTTCTTTTTTAAGCACGCTTTGATTCGGATGTTCGACAAAGACCTTCGTTTGACTCATAGCGAGCGCGCTGGCGGATGAGCTGCTTCTGCTATTGTACTTCCGAAATAAAATGGCCGTGTTGACCGCCAAGGATGGCAAAATAGACATTGCCCAGAGTCAGGCCGTTGGCTGCGATGATCGCCGACGCGACGCACAGCGGCGCGACGCACAGCGGGCGGATACTTGAATGCTGCTTACGATGCGTGTTACGTCTATACTGCATCTACCAATACAGATTCGATCGGCATCCTCATACTGTGCTAGTCCTTGTCGCGTAGTGCCTTTGAAGTCACTCCTCATGATGCGGCTTGTGTCACTGGCGAAGATCTGAGCCTCCTTCGGCCATGAATGAGTATGTTTTTCCTTTAGTTAGGTCACGCTTGGCACTGGTTCTCGTTGCTGATGGAAACTGAAAAAAAAATGAATCAATTGGATTCCAAGAGGCGCCTATTTTTGTTGGAACAAATATGTATAATGTAAATAATATTAATATATAATATGTAATGTTTGTACGTTGTGAAATCACGACTGATTATTAAGGTAAGATGGGAGAAAATACATGCTAGAATAATAAGAATAATAGTTTATATATTGAATGAAGTCGAATTTCAGCAAAGATCACAAAGTGTGATTTTAACGTCTTACATGCATATATTACTCATTTTTTATAGCTAACGATGTCTATCTAAACTTCTCACTTCAACATCACCTAGAGAAATATCGCGGTAAGGATATAATCGAAAGATTTAGGCTTGAGACAGTCGCCAGGTAAAGAGAAACACTAGTTACTCAGGTCCTAAAAAACGGCGAAAAAGAGGAAGGCATAGGTTAAACAGGCTGAGTAACCTGCTTTGTTGTCGGGATTCGCCCCAAACGACCTTAGCTAAACAAAGCGATAAGGACTACAACTATTTCGATTGCTTTTAGAAGGTTACTGTTTAATACTAACATTCAACTTTTATTGTTTAGAAATATAGCGTGATATAATCGAACGCAAAATCGTTGCATACTTCTGCTCAGTTCAGGTAGACCACTAGGAAACAAAAGGATATAGAGCTTTAGCTGCCATTTCTAGCGTTATCGACAAGTTTTTATTGAGCACTGGCGAAGCCACCCACAAACAGAAATCAAAAAGTCCCACTCCGAACTAATTTTATTCAATATTCATACTTATTCCCATAGTTGCCACCATAAGGTAGCATACTTCTTCCAGTAAACAACATAGTAAGTTGAACAAAAAAAATCACGAAACGGGTACTAATCCATCCATCGATCGATTTATTCTAGCATGTACATACATATTCGTGCAAGCAGTAGATAGAATTACGTCGAGGAGCCTCGGCAAGCTTCTGTTTTCATGAACACTAGTTCGTCACGCGCCCGTGCTCAGAAAGCTGATTTTTTTCATGTGCTACTGAAGCAGCGTTCAGTAGAGGCAATGATCTGCCGTCGACTAGCCTTGCGGACCCGACCTACTAGTGGCCTTAATAATGTTTGCTTTGCCTGCCCCTCCCTTCCCCGCGCATATAGCCTCCAGCCTCGTTCTAGCTCGCTCAGATTTCAGCTTCAAGGTCAAAGCTAAGGCGGACGGTGAATCGGCGAGGGTTTTATGCTTGAGTTTCTGTGGTAATAGGCTGTACGCTCGGTTCGAACTGCCTTACTATTATGATGAACGGGCGGACTTACGGTTGTCTTTTTTCTACCTGCTCTCTTCTAGGCTCAGAGACTAAGTGAGACCCGGGCGGCTGGGAGCCAGTCAACGTGCGAACGTTGGGTTCGCGCTGGGCCCTGCAGCTAGTTAGGAAGCCGACGTCGGTTTCTCTGGAAAAACCAGAGAATCGCGCCAGTTCTCCATGAATTGTTTACTTTGATAATTGGATTTATTGATTGAGCGATCTGCAGAAATAGTTTTCGTCGTTGTCTTTTTTCCTCGTTTTTTTTCTTGGCCCTCTAGCTGGAACTTCTGCGCGCTCTCTTCCTGTCAACGACAAAAATAGCTATAATAATAATAATGGCAGCAACTTCTGCACGACTATTATACATTCGGGGCAATAACCGTGGTCATAGCGACGAGCCCTACAGCAAGCAAGGGACATTTATGCCGATACAGCGTAAAAATAAGAATATCTTCTACAAAAATGAAATCATCAAAAGAAAAAAAGAACTTTTTAGCTGTCGTTGAACTCTGAGTCTCGGAAAATCCGAGATGTCGTATAAATGGGCGTCCTCTGAAGATGAATACGCGCCAACCGTGCCGATCCTAATGGTTTAATTAGTAACATTTACATTATGAATATTAATCATTATGCATGATTGAAAAGAGATGGTCGATTCTAATCCAGATCAGAATTTACACAGGGATATCGACGGGTGAAAACCTAACATAAATAAATGGATTCAATCCTCATCCACTGAACAGCAAAGAACTCTACTCACAATACAATACTCATCGAAATTGCAACATCCGAGTAAAAACCATAGTTTCCTGGTTACGTATTTTTTCGACATTTACATGTACCTTCATTTGGCGCCACCGGAGCAAACAACCTCTTCGATGTTCTTACTATGGCATAATATATAGCTGGGATGGGTATCTATAATAGATCAGCGAATGCGAGTTAATAAATCATCCGCCGCACATTCACTAGCTAAAATAGATTATCGACCAGTTAAACGGATTGACGAGGAACAAATGCTTGAAGGAAAGTAGGCCATCGCTGAAGCCACACAGCTGTTATCCGCGCACGAAGCTGTTTTCGCCAAAAGATTGTTTGTTTGACGTACGTACGTGGCTACATAGCTATTATTGGCTTAGTTTGATCGTGCCCGCCAGTATATTTGCGGTGCGGGTGGGCCGGAGAGTGAGATACATTATAGAAAAGCACAGCATATACTAACCGTGCACGTCTGAACTTACCAGTAAGTTCTCTATGGGACTACTGTTAACTTGTATCAGTGAAGCAGCCCAAGACGGCACCTTTTTCTTCCGTCCATTCATTGTAATTCGTTCTATTTCACACTCACCTACCCTAGGGCTGTTTCTACGACATTCACATCAATGGATAAGAGTGGCTACGCATGTACGGTCGAAGTTGTCTAGGTACCATGGGTACTGGATACAGGACTGGCCAAAATTCGCCTTTAAAGTTACCTATTAGAAGCAATTCGTCGCTTTATTAAGAGATTGGCAAGGACCACAAGTGTTTTTCTCGACTCGCGCCGATCCCTCAAGATCCCTATCCCCCCCTCGCATAGATACATTAGACGCACGAGAGGAAAGAACAGGAGGGAATGATGTATGGCGCACATTAAGGGACTTTTAGCTGATGTCGACACTTACCTCGTCTCGATGAAGCAGCACCAGCTGTAGTATCGATCTTGAAACGAACAGTACACGGACTTCGGAGGCTTGTTTGGCTCTGGGTTGCCTTGAGGAAATGATACGAATTAGAGGGTTTTGAGAAGCATACGAAGGTCGACGAGGGATCGGAAACTTTTTCCTTGCCCGTTCTATAAAATTCACGCTCCCACTTGACCAATTTCGAATGCGCGAGCTTGCACATGCATCGAAACTGTGGTACTACGTTCACTTAGGGCTGTTAAGCAAAGGGGATAAAAGCAGGAGTCGGTCAAATGCGCTGTAACTGGCCATATGGGTTGCAAGGATGGTAGAAAAAATAAAAGGGAAGTTGAAAACACTTTTCCCATAGAATGAAAAATCAACGATCTGCCTACTTTGTCAACTTGTCTGCCTGTTCTGAGAGCAAACTTGCGGAAAGCTTTTTACCACTTAGCGAGTAATGGATGTGTAAGTACTTCGTTGAGATCCACTCTCAGTTTCCATTATGAGATGTCTAGTATGACTTTTGTATTGAAAGGAAGTGCAAAGTGAAATGAAAGATTAACGGTGCGAGACACTACACGCATATAACGTTGTTGTTATATTGACTTTTCCTTATATAGGTTACTACCATGGCTAATATCTTCTTTGATTTGTATATTTTCTGCTTAACATCTTGCATTCCCAGGTTCTAAGATCATTTGTTTTTCAAGCTTTTAGGTAGCTTTTGAGCAGGTAAAAGTCAATTGCTTTGGTATTTTGCAACATTATTAAGTTAAGAATAGATAAAGTTATTAGGAAGATTGGTAAATTAGGACTGGTTCGTATGTACAATATAACCGGTATAAAGAATCACTAC
>NW_019213917.1:155941-255941 GCF_002532875.2 Varroa jacobsoni | reverse complement strand
TTTTGTTGTTGTTGTCTTTATTGCTGTTTTTATTGCGTTAGTATTGGGTATAAGAGGGAGCAAAACTTACTAAACCACTAATGCGATAGCCGCCCACTCGACACGGCAGTATGAAGATCTCAATTAACAACAACAGCCGCCCACGACGCCCCAACTGAATTGGTTCGGATACAATTAGAACCACAGCAGCATAGCGATGACCACTCCATCGGAAGCGATATCAGGAGTAATAACAACACTAAAAACAAAGAGTGAGCGAGGCTAGAAGCAGAGATAGTAATAGTTGTTAAAGACTTTACGATAAATACTTCAGTTGTTCAGGGTAGAAGGAGGAACGGTGAGATGACGATGCCGATAATTAAATGATGCACAGAAAAAGCAGCGGCTGTATTAGTCATCGTCATTTCAAAAGCGAAACGTCCTGAGTAACCGTCTTCCTGCCACCCCTTTTTTACACCGCCAACAGAGCGTGCAACATGCATCGGCCCGTTAAAAAGAATATAGGAGTAATACGTCACCGGTAGCAACAGATAGCTTCCGTACAACGTACAAACGTACGTGTAAAATCGAGTTCAGCAATCCTTTCGTGGTATTATACATTGTGGAATAGGTGAACACGAGAGGCGAATGAAGGAAAGAAACGCCGCTCAGGGCGACCATTGGCCTTGGTTATTAGAACGCCGATTGATGACAATGTATACCTTTCGCTTAGATATTGATGATCTTATCTCCTGCTTTTGGAAGAAACAAAATCATCATTTGATCTACGTGCTATGTAGTTGTGCCCTCGCACATATTTGCGCCATTTTGCTATTGCCATCCTGTTGGGCGACTGAAAATATACACGCCTTTTTTTGTTTTTTTCCTTGGAAAAATAATTTCCGTATTTATTGTTTGGTAACATACGAAGAATTGTCATCGTAGCGGGTGTATTTGTAGGTAAACACAGACACGACGAAAGGCACTTCAGCTACACGCCGGACAATTGTAGCACAACGAATGTTGGTACGTGCAGTCAGCGACCACTTGAGTAGTTCCATAAAAAAAATATTTAAATAGAATGATGAATAGACGAGGGCTGTAGGTTATTCGCAGCTCAAAACGTAGTTATAATTAACTTGAACTTACAATTTTGAAAAGGCACCGAATCCCTCTAAGAGTTGATATTGACGCGCCGTTTGCTACTTTATGTACGTGTGCATATAACTGAGAAGCAACGATTTTTACCCTATTCATTTTCGAACTGATAGAACATGCTAAAAATTTTTTTTTAAATCTAAAGGAAAAAAAACACTTTTTTTCAGAATGTCATTACTCCTCTGTTTTACTGGATAAAAATTACCCTTAGGCTAAATAGAAGCGACGAAATTAGCTAGCTATTGGTTGCTTGACAATTTTACGGCACTTTTGCATAAAACAAAATTATCTCGTGATTACTTAGTTCAGTTTCTCACATAGCAACGACACTTAAATTCGTACGTAAATTGATTCATGTTATTGTGTAGCCGCAGGATAAAGAGGCCCGTTAGCATTACCGCTGCTGCTGTCGTCATCATTAGGAAAGACCGTAGCAAAATTTTTTCAGATCGAATAATGCCATCATTGTCATTGACTGAAGCAGCGATCAGGTTTTTTCGGCAAAGGTGCGTTACATCAACTAAACGCACATATCTGCTGTGGAAGGAACAGCTGACAGTGTCCTGATAGCTGATAAAACAAGGACTAGATCCTTGTAACTCCTCAGTTCGTTATTGGGTAGTACAGTGTAATCTTCTGTTATTGTAATTTAGGTTTAAGCGTTTAAGGACACTGAGAGTACTGTTTTTTTTAGATGTAAGTAAGATGTCAGGGTGATTTGTGTTCCACCTATAAATTGAAAATATTTTGAGAGCGCTTTCAATGCATCGGCGACTAAATACTTGTTTGTTATAAATAAATGTTTGTTTTTCGTAGTTTTTCTATTACTATGAGAACTATTTGATCTTTATGTGTATCTATATTTATCTATATGCATCTATGGAGGACTTCCCGTCGAGCCTTGGAGCACGTCTTCGTAGAGCCCCTTAGTACTTCAGCAACCGTAATTAGCAGTTATATTGGTAAGTTAAAGCGTATAGATGAAGCTAGCTAAATCGAATTTTGCATTGCGCTAGCCTATAGTAGTTGTCGCTATATACGAGTGGTCGGGACGTTGAAACTGCGCGTTATCTTTGTTATCCACAATTGTATACATTCTTTGTTGAAACGGGCCCGGAAGTAACTTTAAAGATAGTAACTTCAACAGACAGTGCAGAGTTGTCAAGTTATCTTTGCGTGATACGACGACATTTACGTAACACAGGTTGCTTTTGTGGATCATTAATTCACTTGCATCGGCCGCTCCTAGCTAGGCCCTGGGTGGCCTAACAGTAAACGGTGTAAAAATTTTTTAGCTTGAATAGGGCTACAGCCCAATTCTTAACAACGGTCATATCAGAATGTCAATGCTTCTGTAAGCATACTACCAAGAGCAGTTCTAGTTGACGATCTTCGTCCTGAGTTCTGCCGATCTGCTATCCGATTGTTAGACTAGCTGTCTTCGTCTAGAGAGACCAACCGCGGCGAGCTGCTTCGCAGTAGGGAGTGGAAATTTTTTTAGGCTGGGAGCAAATCTGAAGATATTAGGTTGGATGTAGGCCGGATAGTGAGTCCTTTCGTACCCTACTACGTCTGCACTAGGATACAAACACTGTTATTGTATTATTCTTTTTTTTTTTTTTCTTCTTTTTCGATATTTTATAATGACTATTCTTACCAGTTCCTAACGTTCACTTGTGTGTCTCTAGCTTAAAAGGGTAGTCCAAGGGTAGTCCTTGGACAATTCTCAACCTGACTGGTTTAACGATAATATTTACGGTGACAAAAAACATATATGTTTTTTGTCACCGTAAATATTATCGTGTTACTAGTTTTAGCAATAGCTAACTATGGCTCCCTGTTTGCAAGGGCTTGACATTAACCAGCCAACGGATTGGAGCGTCCGAACGAATGAGGTAGGTCTATGCTTCTAGTCGAAAGCGTCGTGCTATTCATTATTGTGAGAACGAAACATTTTGTTCGAACGTTAAGCCGCTTAGAATACGAACGCTTATGCCGTATACAGCTGGAACGATTTGATGACTTTTCATCTTTTTATAAGGAGTGTGAGTTACGTGCGTACTCATGGCTTACTTGCCTGATGAAGTCAGACATATCTCCAAAAAAGCTACCTATAAAATTAATTAAACATTTCATACATAATAACAGAAGCTTTAGCGACTGGTAACGCAGAATATGAAAGGAAATATTATTGAAATTATATGGAATAAAATTAATCTATCAGTATAAATCTTGTCCCCCTTTAATGGATGCAGTGGAGCAATTCCGCTGCCATTAGGAAGGACAGAGAATCCTCTACAGTGCAAGCAGCAGGAGTAGTAATCGTCCTAATAAGAGCGAAACATGAGCACCTGTCACCGCTGGCTTTTAGGTGGCTCCAATCAGATCAAAGTTCTTAAGTTAAACTATAACAACAAATGTGTTTAGCAAGCAATCGCACGCATGGGGTGGCTAGATATCGAAAGGCAACATAACTTCACAAATAGTCAACGGTCACAATAACAGATCCCGAAACATTGGTCCGCGTTTGTGTGAAAACGAGAATTCTGAAACACTAAAATAGGCTGCCCAAGGCCTACCCAAGCTAAAATAATGCTACGTGAGTTTCTGCGGCGACTCGTACTTGATAATCCTGTTCTCGTGTTTTGCTCGTTCTGTTAAGGTCACGGAACACATAGTGCTAGTAGAATGCATGTAATACGAAGGGACGTTAAGCAAAAGCACATACTGTGGGGCTCCACAGCAAACGGCTCATACAAAACTCCTCAAAAATTAATTTCTTGATCACCAATGTGAACGGCTACAGCAGCTATAACGATGGTAAACCTAGAGCAGAGCCTGAAAGGCGTACACGCTCCGTTAGGCCGTACAGCCTGTGCCTGCAATATCTGTTACGGTTCGATAGATGAACTAATATGCGCCAGCTTCTTGTTTCTTTTCTTGGTCAAATGGCGAAAGCTTCGTCTGTACCACACTAGGCCAGTGAAGACTGTTGCTTGCCTGTTGTGTGTACAACAAAGCTAAATGCTTTCAAGTGAGCTAACCAAGGAAGAGGCTATGTTGTTAACCCGTTAAGTAATTTAGGTGTGTATACGTAAAGGATGAACACAATCAAGTTTAGCTGGAAAAGGGGCTGATAGAATATGCGATTAAGCTTCAAACATATTTGGACTAGTTGGTAGGTTTGTACGTCCCTCGTGAGGTGAATGTATGATTAGAGCAAACCTGTACATCGCAGGCTTTGTTTACCCGTGCATGGCACGAATCGCTGGGTGACAATAAAAAAGCACAAATCGTCGAAGATGTAACTCTTTGCAAACAAGCCTCACTGCCATCGACATTCGTGATCAATATTTAAATTGGCAACCAAACATTCTCGAATGGACGAATATTAATTGATAGACCCGCATCTGGTAGATAGATAAAACAAACGTACATACAATTCGAGAAGGATGCTTTCTATTACCAAAATATTGATAATAAACCGTTACAAATTGTACAATTTCTGCTATTGTTGCGGGTGAACCGCCCGTCGGTGCACCCGACAATCAAAGTCGTTCACCCAAATCGTCTTGCGATCAGCATCTACTTAGTAAAAGCGAAAAAAATTAACCTTTGTTCTACGTTGCTTCGTTCCTTGTACAAATAAACAACATGCGCATCCTCGCCAGAACAAAGGTAGTCACCCCTCGCGTCAGTATCTTATCTTATAACAATCATAACGTTATGGCTCGTTTTAACAACAGTGACCCGCTGGATGGAAGCACTGACAGCAAAAGAAAACTGGCCATGCTATACCCGACTAGCAAACCTGTAGCGTTTATTGTGTCGTATAAAATAAGAATATTTTTTGACCTATTTTTTGACAGCCACTAAGTTAGCGACTCATATACAGTTTCATTTCACGTTTAAATTATTGAGAGGCGCTAAGCAGATGCTAGTGAAACGCCCTCTTAAATAAATCGGTTAACTCTATAAATTCGGACGTATATTCATACTGAGTATGTCCACTCTAGAATCATTTTGTTGTTCGTAGTAACCTTTTTCAGATCATCTTTTATCGTAGATGTAGCGGGCCTAAAAGACTCGGTTTAGTTGGCATAACTGGCCCATGCGCTTACAGCTATCTTGTCTCAAGAGAAATGCATAGATGTTGCGACACTTCTACTTTTTTCTTTCCATAGCCAAGTCGAATTCCCTCTTCTGTAGTTCTTCATTCGATTCTTTCATAACCCATCTTCTTAATTTTTCTACTTTAATGCACAGGCCAGCAAATCCACCGCGACAAAAGCTTCACTACCAGCAACAGCCGTCACAACGGCAGCAGACAGATCTGAGATAGTATAGAGCAGCAAGCAGCACGGCCTTCAAAAACGAATGACTGGATACTTACCTACGGAACAAAAGAGAGTGGCGTCCCAATAACAACGATATAATCGCATTAAATTTGTCGCTTATCTCCTGTACCAATGGCTCGCCCCTTCAGCCCCCCACGCCCCGTCACCCTCAAGCATCAGGGGCGCATCGCGTTTTTTTGCTTGCTTGGCTGAGTACAGCGGCACATCTATCCGACGCTAAGATCCGCAAGGCATCAAGTTCGAACTGCCTGGTCGGCTGGCCGACTACCGCACGCTTGGTCTGCCCTGAACCGGGCATGTTCTCAGAGAGCTGCCATTGCGTCAGCCATTTTATCTTCATCTTTACGATGCTTCGAAACAAGCCCGTTCTGCCGCTCTATATATTCATTTTCCTCTATTATCCCTCTTGTTTCGAAGCGGAAAGTATCGAACCAGTCGGGGAGAAGAGTTGGGGGCGAACGTTGGTTCTGAAGTATTAGGCAAGAAACTCGTGTCCTCCGCGGCGCCGGATAGATACCGACGAATTTTGAGAGCCTGTTGGAAAAGAAACTGAGTAGGACTAGGGATTGAAAACTAAGTATATGTTCGCTCACCATTTTCTTTTTTCTTCATTTTCTCCTTTTTCGTGCAACCCTCGTTCTGGTCCGCTACTTTCCATGAGGGTTCGTCATCATCATCATTACAATCATCATCGCCGTTGCTGCCGTTGTGATCGCTGTTATATCTGCGTGTTTGTGTGTGTGTCCCGGTCTTTTCCACGGCGTGCCGCTTTACCGTCTGTCGCGTCCTTTCGTCTTGTTCCCTTTTTTTCTGTCCTCGTGTGGTTCGCATTGCTTCTTAGTTCGCTTCAGTTCAACTTTAGTTCGATCCATTGGTACACTCTATTCCTACACGACCCGAGATCCCCCACCGCCGTCGCCTAGCTCAGCTTCCTGTCTCCCCCACGAACATTCGATACCCTAGCCGTGCCCTTTCGTTGTAGCCGCTCCCGAGAACGTCACAGGAGAATAGCGGCTTGCCCCAACTTAATTCGAAATGCGCTCCCGAAACAGTAGCAGCACCGACAGGAGCCGCGGTAGCAGAGAGCACCAGCAATGAATAGTTTTATTACTCTGAGTGAACGTACTGGAAATGGCTGGCAGGATGAGAGTATAGACAAGCAGCACTAGAAGCAAACAGTTGATGGAACGGGGGAGAATGTGGCAAACTGAAGAACACAGGTTGGCAACGCGGTCTAGAGTGAGATAGCGGACAGGTGCGAGTGAATGGTACTCGGTTAAAGGGCTAAGGGGGACGAAGTAGGACTAAAACTACAATAGCGAAACAAAATGAGAAGGCGAGAGAAAAAGTGAGAACTCTAAATCTTCGAGAGAGTCAAAGCAAAGTCGTTCCCTCCAACTTATCGGACGTTGGAAACGAACGCAGCCGCGGCGGTCTGGATGGAGATCGCGGGCTTCGCAGTCGCTGAGGCTACAGATCAACAACGAAAGGATTACCGGCAACAGCAGTTTTAGTAGCTAGCAGATTCTGATTCTGATTCTGTTCATTGATTTTGTCATGTCGAGGAGAAGGTAAGTGCTTTAGCTTTTAAGGGATTGAACCTTGCCTCGGATCGAAGGGACCAAGCGGAGCTACACTGAGCTGCCTGAGCAAATTCAGTCTATGTTAACAAACTTAGACTGGCTACCGGATTAACAAGAAGGGATGAAACTACTTCTATGGAGTATGCAGATAGCATTGACGAAATGGGCTACAATGCACCCGAAAACAACGATACAGGCTAAAACAAAGGTACGTGAGTCTCGCCCAGCTACAGAAGCAGGCGCTACATTTACGTTATTATCATCAACAGGAGCCTAAAAGAGTCAACGGTCAGCTACATGCATGTCTTTAAATAGAAGAAAAGGTTTCAATCAGCGGGATAAAATACCTCGGATCGGATTGTTACAATCGCACACTTCTGAGCTAACTTATCTAATCATTTAAAATCAGCTAAAATGATTAATCGCGATCCATCATCTAACACAAGTCTGTATATTTTGACAAAAGCGCGGTCTCATGACGTATGAAAGTATCATCATGGATAACAAATAAGTG
This sequence comes from Varroa jacobsoni, assembly GCF_002532875.2. Classification (NCBI taxonomy): domain Eukaryota; kingdom Metazoa; phylum Arthropoda; class Arachnida; order Mesostigmata; family Varroidae; genus Varroa; species Varroa jacobsoni. Next base: position 248,349 of record NW_019213917.1, on the reverse strand, counting down.
CTCTGTTTTTTTTTACTGCAAAAAAGCGCAGTACTTCTTTTCCGTACTGTGTTTAAAATGGTCAAAAATAAGGCCGTAGGTAATAGGCCCTAAAAATATTGCTGTTGAGCCCCATACCAAAATCACCATTACTCTTACCTTTTTGAAACTTTATGACTTTCACGTTGACTTTATTCATTATTACGGTGTTCTTCCTTAACACTTTGGTTGTTTTGATTTTGTGGGCTAGTTTTTGGACTTGCCTTTAAGATTTAATATAGACGACTTGCTTTCACTATAGTATTTTGCCGGAATAAATTTCGTTGGACTTATGTGGCGGTTTCCCACTAGATTTAGATAGAAATAGCATAGTAACTATATATATATATATGTGCAGATGCAGAAATTTAAACCAGCGGTGCATAATAATAAATGAAATTTATTTAGAGGCCAAAGTTGCTAGCCTTTGTCGCAGGTGATATCTGCTCTTAGCATGATGCGCAGAATTGTCACAGTAGAATCTTCTTCACAATGGGAGCTACTGAATGCTTGAAGCAAAACAGTTAGTGATCATCAAGAATAACATTTGACTCAAGTACGTTTATTTCGTACGCAAGGTTTGGTCGCTACGATGGATCTTCATACAGGATCACACGTTGCCTTAGAATCCACCAGCACTGAACAGAGAAACCGTTAGCGCTTTTTTTCCCTCTGAAGCCTCCATGACTTTTTTTGCAGTCGATTACCTTCAACGTGTTTTTCATCATGTCATGCTTTGCGGTATTCAAGGTAAAAAAAAAGCTTGATCAAGATTTCCTCCACCAAGATAGCCATAGTCTTCTCTTTCCTTAGATACTGCGATCACTGTGCATTAATTGTTTTTTGCTATTGTTTAGACGTCGAACAACGCCTCCCTATAAACATCAAATAACATAACCCGTAACTTATATCTATAAAAATTTTCGATGGAGTAGTTTGAGGATACATTTTCTACTTTTCTCGATATTATGAACTGGGAAAACATTGTGAACTCTTCAGACTGCTAACTTGTGTGCACAGTCTATGCTTGCCAATCTCAGTCTCTTTACAGAGTCTTTTGATATTGGCAACCATCAGCTTGAGGTACCGTTGTGTCTTGGCTAACTATCTTACCTGAATTGACTTGTAGCTTGTTTGTACGAAATCAGAATGACTCCATCATTATAGTAGGAGAAAATGATGCTGATTGTTAGCTGGGATCCAGCTTTCGGCTATCCATACTTCTTCGTTCTTAGGGGAAATCTATCCTCGAATCGAGAATGACTTCTATACAGATGAAACCGTGTAAAGTCAGTTTCCACACACTTTCATTTGTGCGGAATCAGCCATAGAAAAATAGCTGTTTTCATACATTTTTCTTAGAATATTCATTCAATATGCCATGGATAACACTGAAACTCACAAAAGTTTGAAAATCTTGCGAACACTTCATACACTTGGGTTAAGTCTATATGGCTTAGTTGACTCAAATCTTGAAGTCTCCTACTGCTTACTGCCATAATATTTAAGTATAGACGATTAAGGCATGTACGATGCGGAGCTTGCACTTCTTTAGCCAAATGTATGTACCTACTCGTCCTACCTATGTACTTATAGAATGGGAGTAGTTATAATGAGCGCGAAGTCTTGACTGTGTTGTAGAATTGCACGGTATAACGAGATTTGGCTTTCTGTGTCTTGTCAGGACCGCCATCCGTCATAGCTTATTCTGTTAGCGTGACCACTATGATCATACATCAGCGCTAAATCCGCACCGCTCTTTTCAGGAGGAGTGTCTCGATCTTTTCGGCGTATACATTGGCACGATCAATATCCATCGTTTTCTTGATCCTTTGCTCTAGCTATCTTCGGTTACCCACCATAGTGCGTCTATTTCTATCCTTGAGACTACATACAGCAGAAACTCTACAGTTTCGCCTGTCCTGCTTGCTATGTATTATCTATTAACCACCCTGGACCACCACTGCACTGGCAAACCTGATATTGCTTGCGCGTGTCTTCAATGCAACCTATCATTTTTTTGTTCCTATTTACCTCTGCCGCTTCGTCGCCTTGTCCCGATCCACTTACGCAAAACTACGTCTCCCTTTACATCCGATATTACAAGTTACGACAAAATGTCGATGGCCAAACAGTCGTAGGCATGTCAGAAATACTAAGACTAGCCCAACTAGAGGCAAAGCCCTAACTTGTCTCAAACAACGTACGCGTACTTGCTGCCCTACAAACATCCACACACAATCCAAGTTTAGGCTTAAAATAAATGCAAAGTTTCGTGCGCGTCTGTGCACTGGTCAACAAAAGACATCAGACGAGGCACGATTTGTTAAGTCTTTGCCGAACTGAGTACAGATATATTTAAAAACGTTTTCTATTTGGGCAGAGTTAAAATTTGATTTTATCTGGTTGGAACCAAGTTGGATTCTGTAAAATAGAAATCTGTGTTGTATAAAAATGTTTCTGAGTGTATATCGCTTTTAACTAACCTAAGTGCTATTTCAAGTTAGAAAGTTAAAGAATAAATCTTTCGAGCTTATATCAATGTATAATTAATGTTAATGTATAATTTCTTCAATCATGGTCATCTCCACTATATAACAACTAGGTAAAAAAATACATTTGAAGAAATATCAAATTGTTTAAAAATATATTCAGTGTTTAAGTACCATGTAACCCCAGTGATTCAATTTTGCAAGGTGCTACATTTAACACAAAAAAAACGCGATGAGACCCAGCGGCCCAGACAAATCTGCCCCACTTGATCTCGTTGGCACTCTGCCTGGCCTGGGTAGTTATACCTGTTAGCAGGCAAGAGAGCATCTGCGGTAATTGATCACCCACGCTCGTTAAGCAACACTTCTGCAACCTCAGTCAGCTGGAGCCCTTCGTCTAAAAGACAGTGCACCCCACAAACAGGTAGCGCATACAAAGTCATGCAGCATGCCGGCACCTTTATTGTCGTCCCTGCTCTTTCCTAACTGCTATGGCGTGCATACCTCCCAGAAGATACCGGTCTAGGTATATACGAATGTTGGTGATCATTCTTGAGTCATAGACTTTCGAAAATGTACGTATGCATGTTATTTGGTTAAGGCTGAGATGGATCTGCTAAAAAAGAACAGTTCGAGGTCTATCTAACGACATCTACTCTTCAACTACTGGATACTCGAAAGCTTCGTTAGTTAAAGAACTATAGAGCATAGAATGTATACGAATTGCCTGAAGAAATAGGTATATATTCAAACACGCTATGCTGCCTGTTGTCACTGCTGCTAAGACGGGATTCAGCGTACGATACCTAGTCAATATTTAGAGATCTATGCGAAACAGGACGGGGAAGACGGACTTAGTTCTGGATACGATAAAAGTCGCGGCAGTCCAAGGCGTGCAATATGCACCGCCTCTAATCGTTACGTTTGCCGAAGCAATGTTGATCTTCTCCTTGAGCACACTGAGAATAGTTCTAATAATAATGATATTAACTGGTAGCGCAAAGCAGAAGATCTTGAGCACAGCTTATTCATCATTGATTTAAGTTCAAACTATGTTAATGAAACACAAATGGCATTTAATGAATTAAAAAAAAAGCAAGCTTCGCATATCAATGCACGTTTGGCTCTAGCCACGATTTATTTTCCGTTTTAAGTCTTTTCACATTTGACTTCAACTACTATAGAAGACGTTCCGTAACCGTTCAAACACTAATACCGAATAAACTTTTCTAACTGTTGAACACTTGCTAGTATAAACAAAGTTAAAGTTCGAGCGAATTTTATACCAGGTATAGAGACATGGATACGCATGTCTCTGTACCTGGTTCCATGGTATAGAACGACAGAGATTCCATGCCAGCTTCGTTAGTGACAACAGTTAGTAGTCTGTACGCTCGCGGTTCCGGATTTGTTCATCCGTTTGACTGGCGCTGTTCGTCTGCCGTGGCTAAATTCTAGGGGCTAAGAATCGTTGTATGGACAAGAGAGACAGCACTGGGCTTTTGCCCGGTCATTAACTCGAGGAAGTCTTCTACCGTTGAATTCTTGGCTGGCAACGTGCCCATCTACGTACGAATTGAGCCGCATATTTTTCTGCCCTTCAAGATACGATAGCCTTTATCTGCTTATGGCGGTCGTCAAGGCTGAACTCGTTTGGATAAACCGTATGCATCTTCTATAATATAAAGTTTCAAGAAATTAGAAAAGGAGAACGGATCTAATGCCTTGCCGGAGGCCACCGGTCGTCTATTCTGTTAATACAAAATAAGGCGCGCTGGATGAAAAGGAAAAAAATTACACGTTAGGAGCAAAACAGGAGGAAGTACTAAACCCATTTACCTACGTTTGAACATTTAGGCGAGCACGTATGCGGGTAATGTTGTTATAGAGCAACCTTTCTTTTCCTCAAATAGAAGTCGCTGCTGATACCTGGTAAAAGAGGAGCAGAAGCCGGACACAATGTTTGAATTTTAAGCTTTAGGTGAGTCCTGCGCTTACCCTGCGAAAGCACGTTTTTCCTCAAACAGACTAATTCCTTAAGTGTTTAAAGTTAGTAGTTAAATTAACTAAATAGGATTACAAATAACGATCTGAACTTACGTACTTGTTACATAATATTAATAGTAATAATAGAATCCATCATTATCACGCATGTCTTATAATGGCGTCATTCTAATGCTGTGTCGAACTTTTCAATACGGGACGATGTAGTTGCTCTAGTAGCCCCTCGTTGCTGTCCCCATCTAGGCGCCTGTGTCCCCATCATCTTCACCTGTTCTTCCCCTACGCTTCAAGATCAAATAGGGCGAGACGCGGCCTACTTCTGAACGCCTGAACAAAGGAGCACAGGTAGACGGCTTGTCTCGGCCAAATGCTTAGGGAACAGCGCGTGTCTCCTTTCAACCAAAAGCTGCGATAAAGTGCCGAAATCGGGCTCGACCTTTCATTTCGCCTCGTATAGCTAACACCTGTCCCCAGAGTGAAAACGAAGTAGATTAGAAGGGGCTGAGTGCAGCAGGAATAATAAGCACTGCACGAAAAGCAATAGACGCTGACATTTCGTAGAAATCCAGATCGCAAAATGAATTAAAAAACTTACAGCGAATAAGGGAAAGCATAAACAACAGGACACGACGATGCTGATTAGAGTTCCTAAAAACTGGACAGACACCTCTCTTATCTGGGCAAAGTCAAGTATCTACAAAAACACAGCAGTGACCTATCTAATACCATAGTCATCAATCTAGTTTTGAAAAAGAAAATCAAAAACAGAATCTCCAAATTCATTACTATCATGTTAAACTAATAATTGCCTGCATTTAGATTGCGTAGCTAAGATAATTTTAAAAAACTCAGGTGATGATGAAAATAGTATGTAATCTAAACCAGAGTTTGCCACTGATGTCGTTTTCAAATTCAAAAAGATATATTTGCTTTTGATTTAATGCTAAGGTTTTTTTGCGCTGAAATTTTGTGCTCCTTACAGCTAGAAGTTTACCAATGTATACGAATACATAGTTTAGACAGGTACAACATACAAAGACAGAAGAATTTGGTTTAAATTAAACAGGGCTGCAGCTACTGTTATGATAGGTATTATTTTAAGCCTAACGCAACTTGCCATTTGGCCCATCAAAACCACAGTAACTTGTATTTAACTTAAATTAATTTGCAAAGTAAGTCATCGTTTTCCCCTACTATACGTGTGTCGTTTTCTGGTTTTCTAGCCCGAATGTACGTGTAACGCACGAACTAGTCTGCGCAGGGGCTCATTAATGGGCGAGAGCTACAGTATTTCACAGTATTATAGGTTCGTGTAACACGTGCGTTCTTCAATCGTGCTAACAGTTAATGATGCGTCTTCTGCTAGTGCCGCTTCTGTTTCGATAGCCATGGACCTGAACCGTCGTCGTTGTAAGCACGCGTCAACAAAGATAGTAAAGCAGTATCGATCATTTAGTTTAATGAACTAGCTGCCAACAGCCTTTTCGCTTGTCTACTTTATTATTTATATTTTCTTGAGCTTCCTCAAACACTTACGGGCTGCTAACAGAAACGAGAAGGTTGCAAGACACACGCGACCGTCGACCTCCGCTGGCTTATTTCGAGAGCAGGCACATAGACAATACCTGCAATTAACGAGAGATGACTGGTTATTGCACGTAGACTAAACTGGCCTAGAATGAGCACTACATTATAGCAATACCTGCTCGTTTCAACGGACATAACGAGGTAGAGGCCCATTACGGAGCGTAGCGTAGCTTAGGCTGTGATGGGCTGCATAACACTGCCTTCGCCGTTCTTCGCTTCACAAGTTCTATCGATTGACACGGATAACTGTTACTTATCACTCTCAACCGGTTAATGTAAAATGAAGGAAAATTCCTGCTTTTCGAAAATAATCCTAGCATCAATCTTAGATTTTAAATTTTACACCTTTGGAGGATATATTTCATCACAGACCACCTCGTTTAAGGAGTCATTGTGAGAGTCAATAGAAAATTTGATTATTATTTCAAAAAAAAACGCGCACTGGTGCACGTTCAATGCACTGCTTAGGGAACATCAACTCATAAAAATACAAACTTTGTTTCAACCTTTATTAAAACTAATCAAAGATATTTTAGACGTATAAATAGTTGTCAGTTCTGCATGTGGATAGGTGTATTACAGGCCTGAGGAGACGCTCGGCAATTGTGTGTTTCTCCATTTGGACGTGGCAGGACCAGAGACTGGTAGAAGCTTGTGAGTGGGAAACAGGCTGAGGGGTCACGCCTACATTGAGGCGAGTGTGAAAGATTGATTTAGTTTATTTGGCGGGCAGCGGAATAGAGAATAGAACTTTGGGACTCAGACAAGCTACTTCGTCTATATGTCTGAGATATGAGCAATTTCAAATTCTCGCTAGTAAAATACAACCAAAAAAACATGCATAGGGTGTCACATTTTTTTAATTGCTACATGCTGGAGCATTTAGTTGATAGTTTCATTCCGAATTTCACATTTTCGAATGAGTTGCGTCGGTCTATTCCTTATTTTCAGAGTTCGTGACAATTTCACCTTTTAATAGCTAGGATGTAGCTCATTTTTGGCGCACAGTTTTAAATATTGGAAGGACATATAGTCCCTACATTAGCTCTAGCTGCAAAGGGCATCACTCAAAGTTGCCCTTACGTTTGGATGCTCGAGGATACTGATGATTTTCTTATATTGTTCCTGAAAACACGTAGTGAATGATCCTACTTGGTCAAGATTCAAGTGAGCTCGGCATAGCCCTACCCTCAAACGGGCCTTCGCACGCAGGTACAGATTATATTAATTTCCTCTGTATCAACCTACGCCACGGGCCTTATGGCGTACAGGCAACTAAAAAAGGGACAAAAATAATATTTTTATAGATTTGCAAATCCCTTGAAGACTAGCGTTTTTTAATCCATAAAAAGTGTAAAATACCTTTAAACTCTATTGGTTATAGCTTTTATAAGCTGCCTGACTAATGAAATAGCAGTTTGATAAAGTGTGCAATTCCCTAAATGTAAACTAATACATTTGATACGACGAATATTTCATAGAACTTGGCTTGACTCTTGATTAGAAAGAGCTGTTAAGTGAAATGAGGTGGCGCGAGAGTCCTGTTGTTTCCGTGGGGTTTCTGTGGGGCCCTTAAATTTAGGCCCCGCTTCTCCTCCCCGGGCTATTTTCTGCTATTTGGGTGCTTCGGCTGCGTAATAAAACCATGTGCGCTTAGCGGTTGCTGCTACAGTTGCTATTGATGTTGCCGTCGCGTCATACATGCGTGATGACGGCCTTGTTCCTACCTGACGCCTTTTTGGTCCTGCAACTTCCTCAGCAGCTCCCGTTGCCTCTTCTCTTTACGGCCGCTCCTGCTAGTATGAACGCCTTTACCAAGATAGCGACGAAGCCAGCTCATTATCAGAGCAGGCTTTACCTCTAAGCGGCTTATCGCTGCATTTTCCAGCATTAAATCTTTTATGAATACTAAATAACCTATGAACGCATGCTATGTATAGTGGATATACTTTTCTTAGAATGAGTGGTATATACCACTATAAGCGATGTAGCTATGATTATACAAGTTAGGATGTTTCGATGAACTCTTGGACACGCTGATGTTTCGCTTTGAATTATCTAAACATAATACTGCGTGTTTCATTAGTGCAAGGCATACGTGTTGCACGCTGCGTCCCACATTACCAGTCTTGATCTTTGCAGCGTACTCTATCTATTTCTGGTAAGGACAAAGCAGATATACCCACTTCAAACTTGTGCTTTGCATGAAATTTTCTGGTTTAGAGAAGTGGAGCAACTCACAGAGAGTAGAAGCCAGCCTTAAATATAATACGTTGCTCGATAATATGGAGCACGGCGACGCATTATCACAATGATAGAAGGGGGATGGGAAAAACTGGCTTGCTTCAAAGTGGTCCAAATGTCTCCCACTCTAGAGCCGCAGGTCTTTCCACTATAAACCAACTACTTTTGGTTTAGTGTGACGTTTGTGAATTTAGAACAGGGTTCCAGACTTTAAGGGACATTGACGAATTTTGCCTCTGCAAAACCGCAAACGTCACAGATCTCTAGCCACACGCAATCAGCATCCAACATCGCAATGATACGACAGAGTTAACCGGATTGGGAGGTGAAAAATCTGTCTCTACACACTCGGCTGTTATAAAACTCTTAAAGGAATACTGAAAATCGTTCGCTGAATGAAGCGTCCAGTGGCACACTTTTTTATAAAATTTTTTAAACCTACTATCGTTAATAGCATGTACCTGCTTTTATATATTCTATTCAGATGACGTTTATGGTTAGAGATAATAGATGCTATAGGTCGACAATCGTAAAGCTTTTCCGCAGCAATAGCAGAAAGGAACAATAATTTCGGTATTAGGGTATAGGGCAAAGGTACATCATCGTCAATATGACGATCGTCCGAGAATCGTTAAACATGAGACCGCAAGAGACAATAATATTTAAGTCTACTGGATATCTGTTGTACATTCGTGTATGTGTGCACTCACTACCTGAATCATCACTATTCTATTATCTATCATATCTATTTTATTTTTGATAATGTAAATAATGCGGCGTTATTCCCTTGTTGGTCAGTAAGATCATTTGTGTAGCGTTAACAATGGAAAAATGATTCCAATAAGGTCGGCTCTTTCCTATTCATTGAAAGGACCTCGAGTAATCCTCTAACCCCTTAGATCCTGTCCTGAGTTACAACTCTGGCCTTTATCTCCGTTCTTGTTATTCTGAAAAGCTTTACTTTGGGAAAAAGGCGAACGAGAAGGACAAGAAAGATGAAAGTGAACAGAGAAAAACCTTATGAACTCTAACCTTTCGTCCGTAAGGTTGTCCTTGCTTTCATTAGCAGGCCGGTTCTATCTTATGCTGAATCGATAATGGTAAAAGAAGGATGTTCTTTTTCACTGCATACTTCTTTAAACTCGAATTCGTCGTTACCGTGGGAATATTTGATCTATATTAAACAATCAAGGCTGCAGTGAATTTTCGCATTCCATCATAACTACGTAAGCATTCGGTTGGCAAGGGGGCTCCCAGCACTTTGTACGGGATAAAAAGCACCAAAATTTTATTCCGGTGACAAGATTATTTTATAATGTATCCTTCGTCATCGTTCCCGATTTTTTTGCATCTTGCTGTAAGATGATGTATGCCATCTTGTCAGAAAGTACCTGATTTATCTCGGAGAAGTTTTGAAACCATGTTTTGAGGTACTGACCCTGGTTCAAGACAAGACCATGAAGGTGATTAGCCAGTAAACGGGAAAGACGTAAGCGCAGGCTCCGAAAAATATGGAAGGTGCAACAAAACCTCCGACTTGAAACCTGAAAGGAAGCCTTTGACGATCATTAGTGTGTGGCCTTGCGTTGGCATAAAGCAAAACCACCACGCCTCATTTGTTGAATCTTTTCTTCCCAGTGTCCTGGTTAACTAAATGCACCTGGGTCGACAAAACGAGCCGATCAACTGTTCGACTCGTAGGCAGCAGCTTTCAAACGGTGTATCAAACGTAAACAAAAAATGAGAAAGGGGGGAAAGGGAAGGTTGTTAGGGGCAGGAACTTTCTTTGCAACTTAATACATGCGCTAAGGGGGCAATCATAAAAGTCATTAGATAAGGTTCGGCCGGCAGTGTCTCGAGCTGTCTAGTAGCGTGTCGAAGGATATCAGCGCGAGCAACATATAGAGGATACTCAAATTGTATAGCATTTCCATTTTTCATTGAACAGGTTTTTTTTCTAACTGAGAAGCTCATCGATAAGTGCGCACGCTGACTAACTGGTTCTCGACAGAAAACAAAATAAGCTGTCGCATTTACGACCTCACTGAATGGGCAGAAAATTCAGTACTTCTCTTTATCGCTGGTACCATTTACGGTGACGGCGGTAGTATCCCATCGAACTACATCAAAAGAACACACCGCGTACCGATGCATCTGCATGAATATCATTATTTCTCTAATTATCAACTGTTGCTACGAGTCCTTTTAACTCACATGCACTGACAGGTACATGGAGAATGATGCTGACGAAGAGGAAAATCTGTAGTAACTTGTTCAGTGGGAATCAATGCCTTGAGGACAATTGTACGTACTTAATTTGTATGTACCGGAATTTAATTCGACCAGAAGGTCAAAGAGATTTTTCATATAAAGAAACCTTTGGTCTTTTTCCCTCCTAGTTCGGTAGTAGCAGCGACCGTGGCCGGTTGCCAAGAGTACTGATTTGACGCGTAAAACAACACTTGTGTGGTAGTGGCGGCAGCCATAAGAATCATTGTAACAAACAACACGTTTTACGCGTCTCTTCGTCCATATGTCGTCGACACGTGATGCCATTGTGGCTCACTGTTGCAATAGACCAAAAAACCAATGGAAGAAGCAATAAGGGCTACAGTACCTCATATTAAGGGTGACACGTCTCAATGTAAGCATGCTTTTCGCAGGTTTCGACGGTGGACTAGGGCGGAACCAGTTACGCTATGCGCCCTTTCCTGGGTGACCACTATAACAATACGGTTTAGATCCGGAGTATATAGGGGTGTAGGATGAGGGTCAGTGACGGGTGAAAATCTCCTAGTCAATTTTCACGCACCATATCTCGGTGAAATGTTTGATTGCCATTGCACGCAGTCTTATATTCCACTCTCCAGTTAGACTATAGCCGTAGCAGCCTCAAAAATATTACGATGTACAATGCGTATTGTTGCACACAAAATTATCTGCCTTTTGGACAAATATAAATTGGGCATTATGTTGCAAGTATGCATGTCATAGCTTTTACTGCTGCAGAAATTCCTGGTTTCCAAAGGGCATTTATCTTAGTCAAGTGTTCCTAACTTCCATAAGCAGGCTCACACGCCTTGATGGGAGCCCGCCTCCACATATTTGCACGCCTGTTACATGTATATAGCCTCTTATTGTCCTTCGCTATATAATTGACTCATCGCTGATCTGCGCTCACCCCTGGGACTATCTTGATATAGCAGCAGGGGGTGGATGATTTTTCAGCTCAATAGAATTAGTTCCATCATGAGTTACGTAGGGGTACTGAAGTGAGCCAGAAGTGAAGACTGTTCAGATCGTTACAATTGACGCTCTTTGCAAGCGGCAGTGACTCTTGACTCACGAGAGGGCTTGAGCTTCAGGCCTGCTTAAAACTACTGGTCTAGTGATTTCGTGAAGTGCAGTAGTTTTTCGATCAGTACGAAGTGGCTGCTACTTTATATGCAGACACGCGGCAACCTGAAGTACAGCCATCGTGGTCTTCCAACCAAACCCCTCGTGCTGAGTCACTGACGATCAGACGAATGTTGAATGCTGCCATGGTAGCTAGTTATACGACTAAGAACGGTGCCATCAAGGGTAGGCGCTTTCGCCTTCTAAGTCGGCAGTACGAGAAAATCTGATAAACTATATGATCGAACGAATCGTTGAATTTGTCGCCATCTCTTGTTGAACCAGCCACCCAAGCGACGTGTCAGAACTTGGTGAGGACTTCATTAATTTCGGTCGCTGCTTGGAGTATATTAAGAAAGTTACTAGTAGGATTCATGTTTAACTGCACTATACTCTCGAAGCTGACTTGATACAAAATGCTGCAAATGCAAGGAAATACAATTATTTTTGGTTTTTGCTTTAGCATCTGAATTTATGCTGAAGCCGTAGTAACCAAACCGATTGTACTACGTAATTGTTTTTCCTAACTAACCTCAGCTGTTCGCATCTTCTTTGTTTTAGGGAGTCTAGTGTCCGTTATTCGGTATTTTTTTTTCGCATTATAAAGTTCGCAAGGTGTTTAAACAGGCTTCGCCTTATTGAAAGTGTTGCTCATAGCAAACCCAATCCCATAACAACAAACTGGAATTAGTTCATTTAAACCGCCTAGATCTGTATCCCCGCTGCACCTGTACTTAAAGATGTACAGCGAAAACAACACTTTTGTCCTTTATGAATATGTACACATGTGTCGAATAAATGTATGCTTTTTATTTAGTGCTTGACTCTAAGCAGAGCTCGAAAAGCCTGAGTCAGGCACCAGCGACCTGTGCCTGCATCAGTTGTACCTTGGATCGTTGGTAAACCCTTACGGTACATGTGGATAGTAAATGATTTTCGTTAATAATAGACAATTCATGGGTTTCGCGCACACACACACACGCGTGATGCAGGTAATAACTATCGTAGAAAGTTTTCCAGTAGTTTTATATTCATTTTCAATGCATGTGACTGATACCCTTTACGTTAACTAACTCACAGGGTCAATGAAATACAAACAGGCGGAAATTCTAACATTTCCAGACTCTCACCAAAAGCGCCGAAACACGTACGGGTCGATGGTACACACTTTCGTACGTTTTTTTTAAGCACATATAAATTCGGTAATCTTAAAAGTAATGATTGAGAAGATAGCTCTTGCGTTAAATATCGCTATGACTGTGTAATTTAAACAAACATTACGTAATAATGATAATCATCCCATCTAGCGTATCTTTAAAGTAATACCAAAAACCCTACCGTTTAGAATTCACAAAAACTACATTTCATTTAGTTTAATACGTACATCGACATAAAAATGGATATATAAATCTTTTTTTTTCAAATGTCTACCGGTCAGTAATAGAACGGGCTGCAAAGTATTAAAAGAATTAGCGGGTCAATGCTAAATAAATAAATAAATAAAGAACTATTTCGATAAATGCGGTTAGTGTCTGTTGTGGTGATGTCCATTCGTTTGTCGAAATTCACTGCTGAGCTTATTGAATGAAGCAGTGGGGCCCCGGACTTCACGAAGATACTTCACTTTAAGAAGGGACTTCTGCTTCATCTTTAACGGTAGTTTTGTCGTTGAAGTCTACATTTAGCAAGCTACCGAAGAAAGAGCCACGCGCGACTACAGGTATAAATGACGCTCCGCTTTTCGCCTCCCGCAAAAAAGTGACAAAAGCTATACTTCTATTACAAAATAACCAAAATCTAAGTCATTCTACGTGCGACAATGGCTGTAGCCTAAAACTCTGTATGGGGCATATATGAAATTAAATGTCTTAATCTGAATACAACAAAGAGAGCGGAGAACACAAATGGACTCTTCGCTTGCACAGAATTCAATAACGACTTGCATGGCCAGACATCAACAGCCCATAAGTGAAAAGAACTTTAAATTTTAACTTAGACATTTGGACGTTTATAAACTTTGTCGTGGCTTTCATTCGATGCTTATATAGAAGCCTATGGTTTAGCACTTTAATTGTCTTAATAATAATTGACAATAATGCCTCACTACTTTCACTATATTATCTTTATCTGATATATCCCTTCGCTAAATTATGTTCAATATAACTTGGGCCTGTTATCTTTTGGGATATAACTCCCTAACATATCAGTTTAATTAACACATATCATTCGTGTTGAAATACTGTCTAGAAACGATTCACTAAATATTTTGTGTTTTTCATGTCACTTAGTAAACCTATTGAATCATAATTTTTTTGGCATTCTTAATTTCAGTTCCCCTTAGCGTCATCATCATACTATCTGATTCCCAAGTCATTGTCATCGATGGATGATAGATGTACGTAGATCGGTAGCAACTCCTTGTCTTTTTTCCTCCTTACGTCACCCCATCGGCGGCTTCACCATCGCCATCAACATCGGTATTATCGCATGAAGCTGCAACTTCAACACCAGAAGCGACACCAGCGTCGTCCACGATAGCAGGCGGAACGGCGCGACTGCAGAAACAGTAGTAATTCCGGTAGCAAAAGGAGGCAACGGCAAAAAGCGGCCAGCCAGTCAGCCAATGCGCACGGTAGCCTGTGTAGTAACGGTGATAGCGGATGCGGCGGTATAGTCTGCTCAGGCTCTTGATCGACGTGCTTTCTCCGGTAGCGCAAAAGACGCGCAGGCGCCGCTCCTTTGAGAAGCACGCGCGCTAGCGGCAGCGATGTCGATGCTAGTCGGCCCGCGTTCATTCGCGTCGGCCACACCCATGCTCACGTCGACCATGGTGCTCTGGCGGCGCTAGTAGAAACTGTGGGAATAGCCGAAAGTACGACAACAACATCATCAACGACTTTCGTTCTGCCTCTTTCTCGTTGTGACGCTCACGGCTCCGCACTACAAACATCACCGATAAAGCAACGAAACGATATTGGCAGCTACTACCTAGGCCGTTCTTTTGTTGCCACAACAGCCAGCTTGTTTCTACGTGTATATATATATATATATATATATATATATATATATCATACATATACGTCCTACGCAGCAGAGTTCACCCAAAAATTCAGCAAAAACAGCTCAGCGATAATAACAACGACATACAAGAAAAACAGCGTTAAAGAAGACTTACTACAAGGGATAGGTTTGGCCGGTCGATATTTGTTTGTCTTGTTTCTATTTTTCCTGCTGCTTCTTCATTTTTACGGAAAAGAAGTATACAACTAAATAGATAGAAGGAAAGGCGATAATCTACTTGCTGCCATAGCTGGCTTGGCTATATAACAGAATTTATTTGTAGTGTGAATGAAGTTTATCCGCGACTACCGTCTCTATAGCCTTGGCCATCGCCAAACTTTCGATCGTTCCCGTATAGCACAGTATAACAAGAAGGAGTTTTCATGTTCACCTGGCTTTCGATTTTGCTTTACCGTGCCACTTAATTCATTACCACCAAACACCTTTACAGTTTATGACAGGGTGTAAACAATTAGGGAAAGCTAGTTTTCAATTGGGTTATTGTGAACGGATTTCAGTGGATGAATATAACTTCTAAACTTTAAAATAATACGAGTTGACACAGAACAAGACGAGAGATGAGTACGTTAGGATCTTTTTAGGCAGAAAAACACACGGTACGGCCACGTCTGAAAAATTAATTCTATTGAATGGGATAAGAAATCGACCCATAAAGTATGGCTAGACGCGATACAACATTAGCAATCCAAACAAGCCCACAACTAAATCAAACCATTCGAACATTCACTCTGAGCACTTAGCACTCGCATGCTCGCTAATATGTGCATACGAGCAGCCCCATATTGTTATCCGAAAGGCCTGTATCAGACCTTTTCGTGGCTATGGTGGATCAGCCGATTGCTGCTTGCCGTCACACTCGTATTAGCGGACATAAAGCTCTTTCATCGTTGTCCACATATACAACGCATTTATTCATTCATTATATATATGCAACGAAGTTGGCACTTCTGGCGAAAGCAGCAACCGAGACTGGGGTCGCTCGGCTTTGACGCCCCCGGTAAAAGATTTTGGCGGCCCTACGACTACCGTTGCTGTTACTACCGTAGTGTTCAATGGCGCTAAGCACAAAAAGTACACGCAGATAATAGTAACGATAATAACACCAGCGGTAGCTAGAGCAATTAACGAGCATTTTATAGAAATATTTACAACTACAGTATTGCCAATAGTGAGCACTAGCTCGCTCTCGTCTTTCCACGTTTCAAGGGTCCTGAAAACTCCTCGCCAGCGTAAACTTCAGCAAAGACCTCCACCAACTACTACTGTGACTAAGGGAATATGCCAAAACAGCTACAGGTACAGTGCAACAAAATAGAAAGCCCCTTTACAGACGGTGACGGCCAGCAGCTTCGTCAACGACGACGGATTAACCTAAGAAAGAAAGAAAGAGGCAGAGGGCAAGAGGGGTAGACCAGCATCGATGCCGGTACAAAACCAGGAATGCTCGCAATGAAGAATCATCATCATCATCATCATCATCATCAGAAGATATCTTAAATCGGTTGAGAACGAAGAAAGGATCAGTAAAGGACGACTCGCATGCGAATCAATTGCTTATAACAGCACCAACAACAACTACAATCGTAGCGCTAGACAAGTTTTGTTCATACATTAATAAGATAACAATTAGAGAGATAGGATACGACTGGTTCTTTTTGTTCGGATCGAACTTCAAATCAGACTATGCAAAATCAGCTGTTTCGGACCTTGTATAAATAGAACGACAAGTATCTACTCATGCGCCCAGCTTCAAACCTAGGCCAGCGGAACCTTTTTTTTATGCTTATTTAGCTGTACAGACTTGTGTAACTACGGCTGAAATAGACCAAGTTCATCGTTAGTTACATAAATGTGGTCTCAATAGATACTAAACATGAAGAGAAACTTTTAAATCTACTGTACAGCACCATAATAATAATGACAATTTTCGCAGTTAACAATGAAGAGAATTATCAAATTCAGAGTTACGGCCTGAGTGAAGGTTCGAGGAACAAACTTTCAGATAACTGTGGTTAGACGTTAACCAAAAATGAGAAAATATTCATAAATAAAAACTAACGGTTTCTATAAAGTTCTTTATTGAATGAGATGCTCTTCAGGCAAGCTCATTATAACGAAAAGATCTCTGGTCGAAATGGAAAAAGCTAGCATTCTTCAGAACTACATCCGTACCATAATGTGCCTCCAGGTTGTTAAGACATCATGTTATAACATTTATTCGTGATGTCTTTTAACATGAGTAAACATATCTTTTAGACATACATAAACTTGTTTGGGATTTTTCAATACATATATGCTTTGTGGCTAACACATAAAATATACTGTGGGATAGAAATGCGTAGGAGTATTTGTTGCTTTAAGAAAAGGTCCGAGCCAAATCGCAGAAAAGCAGGGACTTTTCTGAAAGTGTAGCGTTCAGAAAACATACCAGTTATCTGTACTAGTTGAGGTACCTCGAGATTCCTGTCACATCATTTCCCTTACTTCTTTGGTCTGTAATTTTTCTCCTGTCCAACATAGACAAAAACGCTACCAAAATGGTTCAGTGGAAATTGCCAGCTCAAGCGGTGTCAATCCTGAAATACAGGTGTTTAGCCCGTGCCTGAAATCGGCAGTCTGGTACGATGTTAACGAAGCTTTACGCTTAGGCCCAGAATAAAGAAAAGGCCCATTCATGCGTTGCTATTACGGATAAATGTCAATGTAACGTTAAATTGTAAAACATGAATCGTTATGGGGAGCAAAGTATTCAGCAGGTTGAAATATGCTGGAACGAGCCAGTGTGAGCGAGCGAGTGTTGTGTGATATCTACCACGTACCTCTGCCTTTCCGTGCCATTTTAACGAACATTTTGACTTGCTTAAATATGGCGCTAGGCTAACAATAAATTACTGTTTTCGATTCATCCTAAAGATAGTAAGGAAAATTCGAAGAGGCGTATCTTTCCCACAAAAAAGCAACAGAAAGAGATTTTTTGATGAATCATCTGGGAAGAAATCGAAACATTGGTGCAAAGTGGCAGAGCACAGTATGGAACAATCAGCGACATAGAACAGCCTGATCTGTCTAAATTCGGTTGCCAAATGGAGCCGGCTCTTTAGTTCTTGTACTAATATTGATACTAATAGACATATTTAGATTAAGCGTGATTATTTCTCTTCGATCAGCATCTTATCCCCTAGCTTCGTCTTCTTCTCCTGGTTGGATCAATTTAACTGCAGATTCCGTTGCCCAGTAGCAACGCGCACAACGTAACTAGCCATTGTGATCTACATCGGCCGTCGCCGCCATCAGCAGCAGCATCGCAGACGCGGCCAGTTCCCTCGTGTTCAGGGCAAAGCAACAACAACAATAAAAAACAGCAAAGACAGAGCAACAATAAAATAAAGGAGAACAGATGACCGGTAAATGTAACCAATCGTGGCCACAGTCTGTGCCCCGTTCTTCGCCACCGTTGCTACCTTACAGAGCACGACAAGTTCAGAAGAGCGTAAGTACAGGCACAATAAAAATAGTATCTCAATTCGAAGAACAGCAGAATCTTCAACGAGCGCAGCCAGATAGCTGGGTTGTGTCGAACACTCGTCTCCCGCGCCAGCAAGCATTGACACCGCCCACAGGTTAAAGAAGAATAGATCACGCAACTTTCCGCTCGCTAATTCATTTCGCCTTCTCGTGATTGTTCCTGCTCTCCTTACTTCTCTCTACTATTATATGCGAACACAAAATCATCAGATCATTAAAATTTTGATTTGATTTCAAATTACTACTTCTGCTGCTGGCCCTGCTGGTCGTTTGATTGTCTGCTGACAGGAAGAAACCTTGCGACTGGTTGAATCCTCGCGATACATGAAGATGTGCGGTCCTGTGCGATGTTTCATGGTTTGCGGTAGGGTTCGGGCCATGGCAAAAGGGGCTGCTATGGCCGTGACAGTTTACACGATGACGTCTGTTTTAGAATTTGACCACGGTGGTCGGCGTTCTGCCCAAACCGAACTGGGATTGTGGTTTTATCTTATATCTGTTAGATCTGCGTGTATGTAATCATTGGGGAAACGGGGTGCCAGCTAAACAGAAATAGAGTCCCGGTAGGTTCGGGTATACCGTGTTAGAGATAGAGAAAGGATTCAGGTCACATGGGTTTCTTTTTGTAACGTCGTCGTCGTCATCATCCCCATCACACGAATTATGATGAATTTTTTATTCGGTTTCATCATTTTTACCTGACCTTCCTTGCCAGCTAATGTCGAATTATCACTTGTATAGATAAATGCATGATAATGCCAGTAATCCTGCCTGGCGCATCGCGCATCTACGGCGATGATAACAACGACACGAAAATTGAAAGTTCCTTTATCAATAGCTGACTATCAGCTTTACGATGCGTGCACAAGTGTATGGAAAAGGTTGCACGTTGGATTTTCGCCGAAGGGAGCAAGGCTTTATTCAATTAGGTATTATATGGTGTGTACGTACCTGGTTAGTGATTGGTAAAGTAAATGAAGAAAGTGTTGAAGCATTATGTAACAGGCATAGAATTAACACAACTAATTAGACCTCAAACCGCGATATCGCGGTTTGGAATAGATAATATAAATAAATAGCGTAAAAACGTCTCCTATTCAGCCACCTATTTCAACTGCTGTCTTTATGCTTACAGTTCTATCCTCTGCTGCGATATGAACGCTTGCAACGCCATGTATTTGTCTTACTACTGTCTAACGAATCCGTTGACCGCTTTCAGCAGTTGTACCCTGTTATAGACGGCGCAGCCGTCCTTTCTTTCCTTTTCTTTCTTTCCAGCCGGTGACTTTCAAACTGGACTCTACCTGTTCTATCCGAACGAACCGACTAGCCGTTTAATCGTTCTCCATTTCGATCTTCTGCTTCTCAAGTCCAATTTCAATTTTCGTTTACTTGTGAATCGACTATTATTTGATTCGTTCTTCATGCATTCTAACTACTTCATTCAGCACAACTAACTCCCTCTGCCGGCGAAGTGTTTCAACACAATCTTTCGACGCGTTTAGGTCGTCCTTTTTTCCTACCTACCTGCCTATCTGATGTAGGCCTTAGTTGACTTCGGCCCACTCTTGCTTTTGTTGCTGATGTCGTTGACGCTGCTATTTCTTTGTTTTTCTTTTTCTGTTCTACTTTTTGGCTAGATTTTTCTTGTTTTCTTTTCGGCCAGATGGCAGTAGTTTCACCGATCGCAGCAACCGTTGTCGCTGTCCTTTGAAGCTAGCACGACAACGCCTACCGCCTTATGTGATGATAACCACGCATAGCATCCGGCCCCTAGAGATTTTTATGCGACAGAGAACGCTTGGTTCAAATGCTGGACGTACACAGGCAGGTAGACAGACGGTATAGACAAACACTCAGAGAGAAAACGAAGACACGACACGCCCTTGTATTTTCTGTACCGTATTTACGTGTCGCAGCGGAACGCGGCTAAAGAGCTTTTACCTACCTAGATGCGTTTTGCCTGATTGAATCTTCTTCCTGCTGCGAAAGCGTCGACTGGCACACAAAAGATAAAGTCTACTACTGTCACGGACATTTGCGGCAGCTGTAGAAATTTAGCCGCGTATTCGAGCACGTGGAGTTTAGACAACTGAGTTGACAGCGATGCGGCGTACAATCGCATGTAAATATCATTAAACGGAAAGAACTGTGGAAACTTACGCATGTGAGTTGAAGATCGAAAGCGTCAAGCTTGGATGTAGTGGGTTCTTATTTTA
Source organism: Varroa jacobsoni (assembly GCF_002532875.2). Lineage (NCBI taxonomy): Eukaryota > Metazoa > Arthropoda > Arachnida > Mesostigmata > Varroidae > Varroa > Varroa jacobsoni. The sequence goes on along the minus strand of NW_019213917.1, from coordinate 227,783 downwards.
AGGTTTATAAAACAGCTGCTATATTTGGTCTATGCATAAATTTGCTAGTAACGCGAAAGAAGGTATGTCAAGCCGTCAGCCCCAAGAGAACATATATTTCTTTGGAAAAAGGATCAGAAAGACAATCAAGGACAACGCTACTCATAAGCACGCTTTAATCACAGGACATTAATAAGTTCGTTCATTGCCTTCCAAAGAATTCTGCGAATATCTTTTACGTTTAATGTCTAACATCAAATTAACTTGCGAAGCGTGGCCTTCGTATATACCGTCGCTCACGATAAAGACATCTAAATGTGTGAGCTAAGGCAGTAACTTACATGACTCCTAGAAAAATTAGACCCCGTGCACTATGTAAGTGTGTTTTGTGCTTTGTTAAAATCCGTCTTGTAATTACGACAGGACGCTACGAAACCCCGAAGGCACCTTGATCAGTTTCTCAATTTACAACTCAGCTTTGCCTAAATACTGCCAATAATACAAAAGGGGTGGCACGTTAGCTTAGTTAATTTGTTACTTTGTTATCTTTGAGGATTTTTCATTTTGTTGTACACTATCCGGGGCTACTCTGTTAGACTCCACCGCGCCCAATATATGCCTTTCCTTAAGATTTCTAACGAAAGACCTTCGTTGTTTCGATATATTAAAATTGAGATTAAAAAAGCAATCGTCGAGGAAAAGGAGAGAACTGGTCCAACTTTACATGTCTGTAAATGCCTATGAGCGGTTTTTAAGATTAGTTATTTTCTCTGTAAAAACCATTCTGTGTCAATATGAGGGTCGATGCTCTGAAGTATTGTTGCATCGCTCAAGCATATGGCCACTCGAATTAACTGACAGCAGCTCGAATCGCCACTAATATCGACTGTGAAGGCGCGAGAACTAAGGCTAAATCACGTGAAGTCTATCTTTTATAAATCATTTGCGAATTTTGTTCGTATGTGAGCCTCATGCGCGTAGGTTCACTATAGATTTTCTGACGTAAATTGAAAGTTTTTACAAGACAAAAGTGTTAGTGTGGCGAAATACACGAGGAAAGGGGGCATTTACCATAATATATGCGTATGTAGTTTTTAGGTAATCCTAGTCACTGCTAGGTTGATAGGACGGGTATGATACTGGATTTATGAAATTTCGAACAGCTTCCTAAATATGTTAGTTATATCGCTATGCGACGTGTTTGACCAGCCTAAACACCATTGCAGTGTACGTAAATTGGCTTCCGCCGCTGCATCACAGACATTATTAGTCAGTCTATTTCCGTGAACTTGCAGTTCGTAAAACGGAACTTTTTTTTTTCTGTGACTATCTCGGACCCGGAAATCGATCATACTACTGTGTTACCGAATCACCATGATTTCGTTAAATGGCAATGGATTCTTGCTTGTTTAAATAACAACAACACTTTCACGTTTAGCGTGCTTGGTGCACAACATGCATAGGGTGTTCTTCGAGGAGGCAAACAGAAGAAACACTGTTTTAGGTTGAAGGTTGCGTAGGTAACAGGCCGAAATCTAAATTTGGAATACGAAAAATTTAAACTTTTTATACATACGCATTATATAGGAATACAACCGCGAATATCTAGAAAATTAGTCGATGTACGCTGGCTTTTTATGGATACTAGATAACTTAGAGCTGCGACACAGCAGTGTCTAACAGAATACGTTAGCAGATACGCTAACAGAATCAATTGAGTAGATCAGCGACGCTCAACCGCGTATTGGTAAATCGTTAATTAAGAGTTACATTATAGCATATATTATACATCCGTGTGAAGCTTTACTTAACTAATAAGATTTGTTTTAACTGTTAAAGCGCTCGCCTTTGTTGCCTGCTAATGAAGTTGTAGCCTTTCTCACAGTGGCTAGGTTTTTTGTAGAAGGACGAAGATTGATGCTTAAAAGTACCGCTCAACAAGTACAAATTATGCCGCTATATCGGGCGTACATGTCTATGTAGATTATCTTGTAGCTGCCAGACAATCAAGATCTGCTGTATCAGCTCGTTCAATCGCTGACGGATGGATCAGTGAGGTATTAACCTATTCCATCAACGTTATTGACTGTGGGTAAAAATCTTGATTCTAACAACGCCCACTGCTGAGTTCTTCCGGTAGAGAACAACTAGCGAGTCACGGGAGAGAATAGGAATTTTGGAAAAATATAGCATAGACCAAGGATAATTAATTTTATTGCTTAAAGCAGTGTGGATAATATGATGGTGAAATAGCTATATAGTGATTGTGTCCCGTACCCACAGAGCCATAATACTGAAGTTATCTCTAGTGAATCTCTAAAAAGCGACATCGTGATAGCTCAAATAGCCTATCTTTGCTCATAACAGATGATAGATCATCTGCTTCCCATATTTGTGTGATCGATACCTTTCTTATTGTTGTTGGCGTCGTTGCCGCTGGCGTATTTATGTGAGCATATCTTCGATTCTGCCAAGTCTGTCACGGTGGGTTGTGCCTTGAGCGATCATGATGTCGCTGTCATTACATGAGTCGTTCTTCTCCTGAAGAGCAGCAAGTATTGAGGGAGGCGTACTCTGGAGGTGTCTTACGTTAATATCATATTGAAGCTCTCTCCGAGTTTTCAGCTTTCGATTGCTTGGACAACTTCGCCATTATATCTTCTATTTATCACCATCTCAATTACTAACCGACAATGTTGCAGATGAATGGATACTGAGGTTGGGGCCATTGCATTGGGTTACAGTTATTCGCTGTGTTAACACTACCGCCTATAACCATAGGTATCGCCGACCCGCACAGGATACGCCAGTTCACTGAGTAGGTGGCCCGATAACGATCTTTGCGGGATTCATTATCAGAGGACCAGTAAGCTATATCGGGACGAAAGAAAACGAAGTAGCTATCTGTGCCTGTTCGGTAAACAGGCATAATAAAAGGTACCGCAAAGGTCTAGAGACTGAAATTGAACTAACGTGCTTTCCCAAACCGTGTTACAATGAGGTCGATAATAGGATTCTTCACAGATATTATAGCGTGCTGCCCGATTATTGCAGTGTACATTTACCTGGAAATAACTAATTAATTCTGCTACTTTTTTGATAGTTGCTATATCGCGTTTAAGAGCGATTGAAGAGGTTTTGCGCGAATTTTTCCAACCCAACTGTACCCTGTCTTCTATATTCTATAATTATAAACAAAATATTTCACAAATTGCATAGTGTTATTATATCGTATAGATACTTCTAGTTGACGAATAATAACAGGTGATAATTTTATCTCCTGTTGGCCATACATCTGGTATTGTAATTGGACAGCAGCGGAAGCGACTCTTGCTTGCGTCAAAAGGGTCGTGGGAACTTCTTTTTAGAAAACACCAAAAATATATCTGGCTAACGGTTTCACAGGTAATTCTATTGAAAGAGAAAATAAAAGCGGGACATGCAGGCAACAATGCACCCACACGTTAAACGCGTTCACGCAGTAATACTTCTCGAGCCAGGCTTGCCAGTATAGCTATCTAGAACACCCGTCCAGGGGTAAAGCAGCGCATCTTAGCTACCACCTTGCTCACCAGCCATTTTGTGCAGTAGGCCTATAGAGATGTACTGATCACTTTGCTCCGACACTGCCGATCTAGTCTAATGATTTAACCGAAGGAATAACTACCCTTCGTATGATTCGTGTTTACCCGTCTTCGATGGACTACTAAGAACCGTGTGAACTTTACCAGCGCAGAACTTCGGCGCAGAAGCAAATTACGGTCGAAGATCCTCTTGAAATTTATCTTTCTAGCCCGCCTTTTTAGAATGTCGGACAACCGCTGGGTACAACAAGCCGAGTTCATTTTACATTCCAGGTTCAGAGTCAAACAAATAGAGAAAATATGCTGAGCTACCACCGACGAAAACTGTTACTTGGAGTTAGAGTTAGATATACATATAGGGATGAAGAAGGACTGGAGGAAAACGGCTAAGTATACAATTCGGAAGACGTTGGGAAAAATGAAGTGGGTAATACTTTTTAAACTTTACTGGCTTATTCGATTCTACTTTTTAGTTAGTTTTTTTTTTCTTTTCTTCAAACCCTAGTGAAGAGCTAATCAAGCTACTGTTGTTCTTCCTAATATCGAATGTAGAATGATGGCTCAAATATGATATAAACATTTTATGTGCTGATCATTAATAATTTATTGCTGAATGATGACAATAAAGGAAGTAAAGAATCGGTTTACGACAAACAATTTTCAACAAGAGCTATTTTAAAGCTACTGAACTAACGCTTTACAATAATGGACTTTAAACATTGAAGACATTGTGTTCACAATAACTCGATCTTGTGAGTCAATTGTAGTTTTTCCCTAACTCTATAAAGGGTGGTAAAATGTAGGCTGCACCTAAGCATAGAAGGGGTATTTACGAACGGAAATTATCGATTTTCTCAGCGTCAAAAGGAAAAGGACAGGGTGCTTATACGCCACAGGAGATTTCAAATACTCTTTACAATTTTCGTATAAATTTCTTTTTGAACAGTTCCACTTGCCTGCCTGTCCCGTGTGAGGAGATCCTATCGTAGGAATAGATAACCTATCCAACCAAAATCTGCTGAATCTACTTTTTAATTTCGCTACTACCCTATGCGAAAGGCTGGGGGCCTAAAAAACCTTGCGACAAGACGTTCGGCGAACTTTCACCTTCCTGCACAGTTCCTCTAGCAGAGAATGTTTCAAGGAGTAACTTCTATGTCCTGCAAGTGTTCAACAATGAAATGCTTCGAACTGCTGTAGAACATCCCTTATTTAAGTGTCACCCACCGAAGGGGTTAGCGCTCTGGAGATGCGACGAAAGCTGAAAGGCAGCTTTTTTTTAGAAAAGGCACAACCGTGTGCCGTTGTCTAGTATGTGAGTTCAACGGACCAACGATGTTCATGTCCTCCACGCTGCGAATAGTAGAACGGGTCGACACTTTTCGAGTAACCCCATGCAGGTTTCAGCTACGTTAAAAAAACTGGCTTCTAACAGGCCAAGATTAAGACAAGAAAAGCACGGGATAACCGGCAAGAACCTACCACTTATCAGGATTTTGTCAGTTTGCTGAATTGAAGATAGAACGACCCGGACACAGGCAGAATTCTATCGTTGATTACCATAATCTTTGACAGCAAACGATGGAACATTTCGAATAACAATTTTGCTCATTTTTGCTGAGCCAGCAGCTCTATGTGCCGCTTGCACCTGAATGGTTCGTCCAAGTATTGCCGCAATGCAATGTCTGTATATCTGCCGAAGCAGAGCATTGAGCAAGAGAGCACAAAGTACACTGATCCATATACAATCATATAACATATATGTAGAAAATAGATGCTTTAGAACCCGTTATATATACACACACATGCATGCATAGGCATAATTTACTGCAGTGAGAACGCTGACGCTGCAATTTAGCCAGCAGGCGTATTGTTTTGTAATGACTTAATAATTAACAAACGAATAAATGCGGCGTAATTTATTAAAAATATTTAACATTTTTATCGAATCTAAATGTTTGTTCCGGCAAGTGTTGATTCCATTAAAAGTTCGATGTCTTATAATCGATTTCTGTAAGTACTATTTTATTCATGGTTTTCGACAAATTTACTCGAAATTTATTTCAGTAACTCAGAAATTTATTTTCGATTTCTATTAATAGCGATTGTTAAAGCGTTCCGAACTTTGGAGAATAGCAATAGAGCCAGCCATTCGATAGCATAGATAGAGAATTTTTGCAAAGTCCGTATGATAAACAGTAAACTGAAAAATGTATCCGAATTAAATTTTCTGCCCTTCACTAAAATGCCGCGTACTATTCGTAAGAAAATTCGTTCACCAAGAAAACTGAGTTTAAAAAATCTGCATAAATATACAATTGCAAATTTAGAATGGCCAAGATGGTAAAAGGTCGATATCTACAATCCAGCTGCTAGAAATGCATGAATATATCTATGTGTTTATCAGTCAATCAATCACAAAAAAACAGGTCATTGTTATTAAACGAACATAGACTCATCTTTAAAGCTCTATAGTTTTATGCCTCGTTGCTCATTGATTTAAGAATATACCACCTATTTGACTATAGTGGTCATAGTTTGTAACAATAACACGCTTGTTTATTCAGTAGCGGTTTCCTTGTTAATGGATTCTCACTTAACTACTAGAAATAACTTAAAAGTTCTCCTGTACAACACTCCTCAATGCTGCACGCCTATTTGAATTTACGAGGTGGACTGACAATGTACTGCTCGTAATTTTCAGTAATGTCTAAATTTTACTTACGGATTACATGAATGACAAAATAAACGTGAGCAGCATATCCTTCGGTAAACGCTCATAAATAAAATTCCTCATGAATCATAATAGTTACCCATATAACAATGAACCCATCTTCGTCCTGCTAATCTAGTGGCAAAGGCAGACAGGACGCGGCTGTCTTATCCATTCGATGAAGAGACAAGCAGATCACAACCTGTCGTAATATCAGCAAACACTCAACAGTATCGAAACTTTCGGGGACGATAATTGCGTCAAGTCAAACGCTTTGAGCCAAAACAAAGCTCCATTTTGTCCGCTACTTTTCCGCGTCACCGTAAAGTGGCTTAAACATACAACGTGACCATATACTGACTGGGTCGGGTCGAATATTCGAACCGCTATGCCATGTACCGTCCAGCAATTAGTGATCGACAAGCCGTCGTAATCATGGTCTACACGATCCCACCGTACGAGAACAAGCGTTTGCTAGTCAAAAGGTAGCTGCATTGTGAATTGTGTAATTCTTCATGACTGCCTAGTTGATGCTGCTGCTTTCGTTATTGTTGCGAAAAAGCCGACCCACTTTTGGACCCAACGCACGTTTCTAATACACTCGCTATCTCGAGGGTCGTCTCCCTCTCAACTTAATAGTGGAATCGTTGTGTTCGATCTCACGGTGTGCACGTGCTCGCATGCCACGCCAGCGACTTATCGCATAACAACCCTCTGTGCTCAGACTGGGGACCATGGGCCGTGGAGAAATGAAGGAATCGCATCACCAGAAGAAAGAAGCCGTAGATGGGAAGTGGACCTAAAAGTAGAAATCGAATAAGTTTGTATTGATTTCGAGTGGGAGCTATCTTAAAATCAAACACAACAAAGAGATACGGCAAAAATCGAAGGTGGATTGGGAATTTGATATAGGTGCCGCCCTTGATAACGCACATGCACTGCGCATTTTTTCCAAACCATAGACTTTATTACAAGATATTATTCGATGTCCCCTTGTGACCTGTCGAGATACAATGAGTGTAGCAAACCTCCATGCCTCAGAGCCATAGTTCTATCCCTCATTACAATCACGGAATCACCCTGAACAATGCGTCCCTTCGATTTCCTCGCACTTGACTATGCATATCGGTCTGTCAGGGGCTCCCATCATTGCTCCGAGGCCGAAAAACTTTCCCGTATCGATAATCCCGTTTTGAAAACGGACTGCTTCCACATCTTGTTTCGAGTACATGTACTGAACGATGAAGTTAAATAAAACAGGAAGTTGACGATGAAGTCCGTTGCATTGCTGGACCTAACGGTTTTTGACGTATTAAGCCCACCCCCATTCCGTAAGACAACTGAAGCAACCGCTGGACAAATTTATGACTCCCGGATCCCCCTCAAGCACCGCTGACGTTGCCGCGACTGTCCGCCATTAGACATTGTGCAAAATAACTATTGCCAAACTTGAAAAAGAGCGCAAATCAGCTTTTTGAAGTAATTGTATTTACTGTTACTACTAGTGTCTATGCTATTTAACTTAATTTCGAAGTTATAATAAAGCATCGAGCAGATCCCCGTTTGTCCGTTGCCGGATAAAGGTATCTATCGTCACAATAATGCATAGCACTCAAGACGTGCTCGTATCGTTCGCAGATTTCCTCGCGGTTTACTTTATTTCTACTTGACGATTTGGAAAGATAGCTTCGCAATCCATAATCGCTCACCAGTATATAATGCTTCCTATTATAGAACAAACTACAGGCGACAATTGTCGACATGGAGAAGCTGACCCATCAGACGAGCAATGACTTATTAAATCATTGCATGTTTCGGTCATCGCTCGATTTTCAGTCAATCAGCCAACGGCTAACCCTGGTTGTATAGATGGATGGCCATGTATAGTATGCATATCATCATGGTGAGCTAGCTGCTGCTAGCGTTATCGGAACACAAACAACCTTGCAACACGCTAAGCTTAATGGATCTAGCTGAACTGGAACCCAGCCAATATGGCAGTTCAATACAGGGATGGTGAACTTTTCGCTACTTAACACGATCGCGTGATAGACCCGAAACAGCAGATCTGTCTGCTGCTTTACTACAAACATTCATACGACCTTTATCGTTACCACTACTGTTTTCACAATCTAATGTATTACTATATTTAACCTACTTGTTTGTGATATACCTATCGTTTCCTTTTCGACATGACTTGTCTTCCATCATCCTGCAGGCAATACCATCGTGATCGTCTTCACGCTAACATACTGCCTAATATGTAATCTCACTAATACTAACTTCGGCCGGCTGACTCGTGTCTTAATAGGTAAATATCTTAGAGTATAGGTCTGATTGGCAAATTGTTCAGGCCAGTTATTACCAGTCGTAACCCGCTGCTTCGAGGGCAAAGACTCAGGGAAACGAGCATTCTGGAAGGTCGCGGTTGGTAAGCATAGAATAGATAGACGAACCATGACAGAACCGCTAATAAAGGTTTTCATGAATCGTTTGCAAATATGTACAGAACATACAACCAAAAAAATGAGTTACATTTACGGAAAGCCCTACACAAACGAAATTTGCTGGGTTATGAGTGAAGTGCCTGATGAGCCACATCCTACCCGGTAAAAGGCATGCAACTAACCTAGGTGTCCAGATGAAATAGCACGCTATTTCGTCAATGCTAAGCTGGACTACTACTAACTCATCAGTGCGGACATGATAGGCATAAAGGGTTCAACACATAACTCCAATTTGGACTTAAGAAATAGTCCGTATGTCGTTTCGTTCGGAGCTTGAAATTCAAAGGCAAATTTTTATATCTATCTATGATATTGTCAACAACAGGCCATGCTGCAAACCTTGATTAACCTGAGATACTACTTACTGTACGCCATTAGGTAATGATACGGTTACTTTTTAACTTGTCCAAGCAGCGTTTTTTCCAAAACATTTTTCCAAAGCTAGTTAAATCATCTAAAATTAGCGAATGTACCCCAAATATGTACATTTGCGTACACATCCTTTACATATGTAACGGATTATATGGAGCTTGAATGAATAAGACACAGTGCTAGATCTATTAGAGCTAAAAATATTGTAAAATCCTACGTTTCACTTGTGTACATGACAACCCATTGACATAACAGCTGAAAATCACTTGAAATTTGAAGCACGTGCGTGCGCATGTGACACCATTAACCTAACTTTCAAGAACATTTATTGCCCTTGTCTGTACAAGGTGGAAATGACCGGAGTCTTTTAGCTCCGTTGGATAAGCTACGGAGTTGGCCTTCATACGGGTCAACGTAAGCCATTTCCGGCTTTCCAGAGTTTCTCTTTCTACAAACATCTTCCAGACGGAAGGTGTTATTCGTTTTATGACCTCTGAACGGCGCAAACATGGACACCAAGGTGCCATTGCTCCAGAACGCTCTACTGTTTTTTCTCTATGCGCCTAGGAATGTCCGGCCCGCTGTCACTGTATTATAGTTCCTGCTGCAGTCAGACTGCTAGGAATGAAGCAGTGCCATACGTGCGTGTAACTGAAAATTGAAAACGGTCCTGATGAATACGCCAACCATTTTTCATAACAAATAAGCATAAACACTTAAAATTGAAAGACTTCAGTGGTTTAGCGATATCTCGATATCACAAACTGCCATTACATGCTGTATTCCATTCAGACTTTTCCCTATTTGCAGTACTTGAGCGACGTCATAGAAGAGCCATGTTAAACTTCCTGCGATTCAGCTTTGAGGGCTTAAATCCCAACAATATCCTGGAAAGGCAAGTTTTTCGCGACTGATATCTATTTCTGATGGTCCATATAGTATTGCTGCTCTGATCACACACGCTTTAATTGTTATGTCCTACTTGGCTTCGTTAAGTCGTAACTGCTACCAGTCCCGAGTCGTTCTAGCTGTTAAAGCGAGGAAAATTAGATTTAAGCCCCCCGGGCTTTTGATGGTAAAGGCTGATCCGTCAGTGTGGTCGTGACAATACCGCTACGTACGAATTTCGGAATAGAGATCTTCTTTCTTTACTAGAAATTACGCCCAGTTTTTCCTTTCTCAATCCGCTATCGGCTCTCCGCTGCGTCCCGTGTTGTTCTGCTTCCCGCAACTGCACCCAATGCTGCTTGTTGCCCATAAAAGCGGATTTGCATTCAAACTGGCCCACGCCATATAAACGGGTAGACCAGCTGTCGATTCCTTAATTCTCTGTCTACAATTTCCTACGCCTCTACACCCGACCGAACTCTGTTGCATGGCGACCCTCTCCTGACGCGCGAAGTTTCTGCTCACGCCATTCACTTGTGTTTACCGAATCATCCGAGCAACCGAGCAAGCGGAGCCTTTTCTTTTGACACCTTGACTGAGTCTTCACCAAATTGTTCTACGTTATAATACATCCTATAACCGGCCTAATTTCACAGGCAGTGTATATACAGCAACATATATGGGCTCCACGTGCAAGACGGCACGTAAGTGAACATCGTTGAACACTAATTAATTTTTGCTTATAACGCTCGATTTGGACGTGACTGCAGTGTTGCAAGCAGTGTCCAATAGTATACGCTAGGGTGAAGGCGTGGTATACATTGTTATCCCGCTCGTAAAGCTTGGAGAAAACTAACAAAGATGGTCAGCTATAGCAGGGGGGGATGGCTGTTTAAGGAATCTATAAGATGTACTATGCAAATTCGACATTTTAGGGGCAAAAGTCACCGAATCCTCATACGTGTTTCTTGTGCCCGTGGTCGAGCATGTCAGGCACAACTGATTGACGGTAAGTTATTTTCTCGGGAATAAACTGTCGTCTTCACTTAGTTTACTTCTGTGACATCTTCTGTAAGCCTGCGATTCGCCTCTTTGACTGTAATATGCATAAAACTGCTCCATTGCAATTTTTCAAACTGATCACAGCCGTAACGTTATCTAATTGTACAGCCCTATGTGTGACCAATAAAACATTGTCTGTTTATGTACTGATAACTATATGTGCAGGACAAGTTGCATTGTAGTACACGTATGCATGCCATTAATGTCGACCCATCCGTTATTTTCAAAAATGTCATAATTTACGCATTACGTATGGACTGATAAAGGGCAAATCCATAGCCGTTTACGAGAATACGAGAATCAAATTTCTGTCTATAGAAAGAAGTGAAGATCGTAGCTGATTGTGAGCCCTTCAATCTGGATTGAGCTCCACTCTTGAGTGACACAGAAAAACTTCTCGGAGCAAACGCTCCGGGTCCGCTAGACAATGCGTGAGTGCACATCTTCTTGCCAAAAATTCACGGTGCAAGATATTATCATACATTGGCATATAACCTAGAACGCAAAGTGAGTGCGACATTCAGCAGCAACCTAAATTCTGGCGACATCATTTCGACGACAAGAATAGGTGGGGTTGACGTTTCCGGAGCCTCACTTGCTTAACTATCTAGCCTTCAAAATTTTTTTGGGCTGGTTCTTACAGCAACCATTGCCTATTACGATTTTACAAGCTCCTCTCATTACCAGTTAATACAACTGGTTTGCTATGTAGCCACAACAAAAACTACAGGAAACGACTGGAGCCGACTGGTCGTGTCACAGAAATATAGGCCTTATCGAGTACTTACAATAATAGGCACAAGCCATGTTTCCCACGAAGCATGAACGTTACTTTCTCGTTTAAAGTAGATATGCCTGATTTGTCTCTCAGCTTGCTCTACCTTATAAGAGGTAAGTTACCTAGATAGTACCTAGCAGATCTCACCTGGTAACGCTTTGCTGCTCCCGTTAGTTTTTTATTCAGTCCTCACCCTTTTCCAGCGGTATTGACTAGATTAAAAAAAAGCTTTATTTCATCTATTAGATGTATGTTTATTGGATTTCTCTGCTGACAATTTCACAGCCTAGAAGATTGGTCATTGCGCTATCAACCACTCAAGGCAGATTCGTCGTTTTAATTCTATTCATATTGTACAAAGGTGTATCTGAATATAATTCCAAAAGGCTTAATGAGTTTTCATAAGTATTACTTCAATACGAATCGAGAGCCTAAAGCTATACCATATTAACTTTGCTTCTATAAAAACAGGTTTTCTAGTCCAATCATTTTCATTTCCATGTATAAACTGATATTAAATATCCAAGTGAGCTTCAGTATTGTTACTTCAAACTCAGACATATTCAGCTATCGTCATTTCAGCCCTTCTTTAAATAAACAAACGGTAGACTGCCAGCAGCAGTCGTATACGAAAACTCGTAATCCACATATAGCCAATGTTTCTAATTTTTTCTAGCATTTATATTTATATTAAACTATCTGCGCTAATTCACACGGTTCTATTGATACTCATTCTAATAAAATAGAAGTGGATTCGTTGACTTATGCTGAACACGTTTGATTGGTGACGATATTTTTATATGTAGCAGTGTCATCATCCGAAGGATCAGGCTTGCTGGTACCGGGTTCGAATTTACTTCATCTATAAACAAAATGCTTTTCAGGTTTTTGTGGGCTAATTAAGCCTTGAAGCGTTACTTTAGCCAATCCTCTTCAAATAAACTCTGAGTCGCGTACGGTACGTCTGTGAGCGTTGCGTTGACAAATACCGGCTGCACCCTCGCGCCACCGGAGCTCGCTTCCCTCTGGCAACAATTGTACGAAAACAGTTGAACGAGCCGACAGCGTAAGTGGCCCTACAAGCAGCAGGACCAGCGCGATGATTCACTTCAGACAAAGCACGTGCCCCTCCCCCAGAGCGGAGCCGCGGAGTTCCCTTTCCCGTATCTTTGCAGACTCTTTCCACATTCAGCTGGGCGCTCTGTCCTGGCGGATCTCCCCCAATCACCGGCACATTGCCTTTGGCAGCTGTTGAGTGCACAGGGCGGAAAGCTGATCGTGGAACTGTTGTTTTGCGCCCACCGCCAGAATGTATGCTGGTCACATTGACCACGCGTAGTTTCTTTTTTGTTATTACTATTCATAGCTCGGCACAGGTGCCTCGGTTGAACCTGTGCGAAGGGACGGCCGGCAAAGTTTGCTAGCAGTCCATCGTAGCAATCGGCTAAACGAACGCGCGCGCGCGCGCGCGTGTGCGTGCGCGCTCGCTCATTCACTCGTTCGCTTAACAGTGTCAGTGGTGTGAAATCGACAGAAGCAGAAGAAATACTTTGAGATCTGTGCAGTTAGGCTAATCTCACCGTATCTATTGACATTACTTATTGATGACCCTCAATCGTTGGATGCTCATACAAGTGACGTATATCGTACTGTGATAAACATCGTTAACAGAGCGTTTACGATGGACGGATTTAACATGTTCTAACTGGACAAACGACAACAACAGGAATTGGAACAAGCAACGGTAGACAACTGTTGCGCTGCCTTATTCGTACTTGGACACAAAGTGCGACGCTATTTGGTGAACCTTCGAGAAAGTGATCGCATCAGAAGCTTAAAAGTTCATACATAGGATATGCTACATTGCATTAGATGATTCCTGCTAAAGTCTAAAACTTCTACACGTGCTAGGACTTCCTCAATGTACTGTGTGCGCGAAGTCTTTTCGTGAGGAGACTGCTATCGTTTCCGTTGTTACTTTATGGTTTAACAGTTCTCTAACAAATAGTTAAGCAGGCGTAGCAAAGTTTCAGTACAACTCGGATCACTTTCGGCATTACAATTACAAGAAAGGACAGTGGAAAAGTGAAGCTTTTAGCGCAGTGAGGACATCTTGAGTTACTGCCGGGATGAGACAGCCGCGGCACGGGCCTGCGGCTGTCAGCCGAAATCGCACGCCGCTCGGAAAGCGTTACACGCTTGAGATTTTTCCTTCCTGTTTTCGCTTCGATCGACGAGCAATAGTGAGATTAACTGTGGTCCTATTATTAATTGTACTCTGTTGCTGGCCCACTGAAGTTGTGAATGGGTCGCGAGTACAAGTTGACCCACAGATTAAAGCATACGAAGGACTAGTAGTTGCCATCTCACCAAAGATCAAACAAAATCATGGAAAATCCATCATATCCAACCTTGAGGTTAGTAATTTACTCGACAGTCGGGCAAATTGCATTGCAGAAATTTTAGTCTCTGCAAAAAAGGGTGTCATATTGATACTTGTGCAAACAAATTTGAGACTTATTTCTTGTAAAAATCTTGCTAAATGTAAAATACCTAGAAAAAAAAGCTGGGAACATATTTTCATGCCCCGGATTGTATGTACGATTCCATCTCAGGAACATTTGATTAGGTAACACAACAAAGCAACGTAAAACCCATCTATTACAAACGTCATTAGAGTCAGCACAGGATCTTTTAATGCGACAGATATGAGTTCGATTTTATAGCTACCGTTTGTCTGCACATGTTTGTGGCAAACAAACTAAATGCAGATATATATTAGGCTACCTAAGCTGTTAAAAGACTAAATGCTAGATAATTTTGTATGAAAAAAAAATGTAACTATTACATGGATCCATATATGTTATTCTCTTCGTTTCACACTCTATTTTATCATGCTCTCTCTGTCAGCCTTTCGTACATGTTCCGCCTTTAATATTCCTTCGCCCTGTCAAAGAAGCCCTGCTCATATGCAAACCTAATATATTGCAATACATAAAATATGCCTTTTTCGCCTTGTGTATCTTACTATGTATAATAACTTTTTTTTTATTATTTCCTGCCGTGTACACTTCGGCTGCTTATCATTTTCTGACGAAAGCAAATTGTCCTTAATCGTAACAAATTTGCCACTTCCGCCACGTGCCTGAAGAGAGAAAAGGAAAATGCATTGTCAAAAGAACAATCGAAATGGAAGCCGATCTCCGATTATAATCACTGTCATAGTCTGCTAGATCAGTGGTCCAATCAGTCAACTTCCGACTGTGTAAGTAAGATGATTCAGCAAAAAGATATAATTGACCACCTGTTGGCCAGTGAAAACCAACGATTGAGTTCTAATGATGCCAGAAAACTATTAAAATTAGTTAGCCAGTTAGGGACTAAAAGATGTCTTGCGTTTGGCTCAATCCTGAATACAATAAAAGGAACCACTGAATCCTGAAGAAATCCTGAATGATTTTTTACCATGTGTAAATATTTTGGTGAGTATTATAGTGCACTAGAAATTCACTCGCGATCTTGCTGCTGAGTACATGCTCTTTTACCTGTGGAAATACATGAATTTTTTTAAAATCGTTGTTGCAAGAAATCAAAGGATTCTACCGGGAACCTAAAAATAAAGCCTCCCATAGGTAAGCAAGCAGCACTTCATTCTGCAGGTTTAGTTCTCACAGTTTTACAACTTCATCATGATGAGGCTGAAACAACAATCGGTGTTTGTACTAAGCTAGAACAAAGTGGAGTCCTCCGAAACTATGGAGATGCTAGGACACGGCATGCAATTCGTTTCCCATGTCGAAGGCATTTTTCGTTTAGGCCATAGGACATATCCTATAGAGCTGATCGCCCGTGTGTCTTCGTTATGTATGGACGGGCTACCGGAGGCAGGCAATAGACCCTCCACGAACAGTTCGCCTTTGCTGCTGCTGTTGAGGCTGCTGTCCCTACAGAAGCTGCGTGTTCCTTTATTCTAAAAACGTTTGGAATGTAGGCCGCGCGTGTTTCGCGTCTGTTTCGCGTCGTCTTGGCCTCCGGTAGCACCTGTGCGAACTACCAAAGGTACTACAACTACAGCTATAGCTAAGAACAGAGCTGTTGGTGATAGAGCCTCAAGCAACGCGTACTCAAGCCTTGCCCTCCTTGCCATCTCTCTTCTCTCCCTATTTCCCTTTGTTTTACTGAAAAGCACAACGTAGCGATGAATACTGCCAGCCTTCGCTGATACTAGCGACGCGTTCGTCGAGGGCATCCACGACGGTTCCTTTGTCGTTCCTTCAGCTATGCGACCTTGGCAATGTGAGTTTGACATATAAAGTGCTTACAGCTACACAGTCAGCCAACTACGACGTCTTCAAGTAGCGATGGAGCTCCCACCTTCGGTTTCCGTGACCCAGGCGTTAGGCGACGTTATAAAGTAGACTAATTTTGAGATTAATGTTTGTCACCTGTTTTACGTTAAGCAACCTAGTAAAAAAAACATCTGTAAGATCATAGGCGATTGGTCAATGAAAGATTACCGTATCTACCCATTTATGCTTTTGCAGTGAAAATGGAGAGTGAATATAGTCAAAGGGAGCGCACACATTTCTCTTATAGACGTGTGTATTTTTTTTTACATGTCACATAAACATGAGCAATTGTTCTTTGACGAATGTTCGACAATGCATAGTCATACACTTCACGTAACCACAGGTTCTACTCAAAGAGGTCTTTGCATTTAGGCTTACACTAGGTAAGTAAGTGTATACATTGAATTATCGTTCCAACTTCTATGGAGAAAAAATAATTCCACACTGTGATTAAAAGGGGGTTTTGTAATTATTTTAGCGAACTGTCAAATCTGCATTTGATTTGTTTTTACACAAAGGGAAAACTGTTGTTGAGCTGAATAGATGATAGCGTAAATATGTGGTACTCGATAAATTATTGCCTTACTTTGAAGTTGTCGTAGTGCTACTTCGTAGAACCTGCTGCTGTCATGTTTGTCATTGTGGGATTCAAGTGGCAAATGTATTCTGAAATAAGGGCATCGAACAGTTCGTGGCCTCCCGCGGGCAATTCTATAGAGCTGTAACGGACAAATGTTCTTTGTTGTGTTATGCAAGCATATCTCTCATCAAGGGTCTCTCACATGACGATAGCAGCTTCGTTAATTTTGTGTACGTTCTACTTCATACAGATCGTGTGCTCGTCTTATGATGCTTGATACAGCTTGTTGAGGACATCTCATGTCATACTATGCACTGTTCTGTGATAATACAACCTGAACAAGTAAAACAGGATAAGTCGCTAAGTTCAGCTTGCCCTCTACTCACGCCTACTCTACTTCACCTTTCAGATAAATTCATGCATATATTTAGGCGTTGATGATGCGTGCGTTGTGAATCGGAGCTCTCCTTCGAATCCATGAAGCCAAAGCCTATCGTTATTATGTGCGTGATTGTACGAAGCTGTACTTTTACTTTACGAAGACCGTCACAAGAATCCTGTAGAATCAGCAGTTAATTTCTGCTGCACGGTTCTAGGAACACCTCTGAGTATGATTTTGTTTATTGATTTTAATGAATACGCACTATATTTACACGGAATCGATGAAATTCTCTGCTAAGCTTCACTAAGTAATACCATACAGCCGTTTGTTTGTACCTGAACACTCAGTTATCAAAAAAAAGTCATAACACTTAAATTTCGAACAAATATCGTTATATAGTTAAACAATTATCCTCTACATACCACCCCATTATTCTCATCCTCACTCATAGACACAATAGTTACATCCAACAAGCCGGTCCTAAAGCTTTAATCTTAGTAGCTTCCTCATTGCTTCCATCTGCTGATATGCCCATACACTTAACGTAAACGTATTACCAATCGCAATTTGAGCTCTGGCCTAACGGACTCGTGAGGAACTGCGAAAGATCTTAAAGACCTCACAATTAGGCATAGATTAATCTCAATGTGTTGAACAGAAGACGATAGTGTTGTCCTCATTATCGCTTTCCATGCCCCAGAGAATTGCGCAATCCATGTTTCGGCCCGCAAAACGGTTCGACTTGCTGCCGCAAAGGAAGTGAAGTCCAGAGCAAAAGCTGAAAGGATGAAGGAAAGAGTAGAAATGCCGGCGTGACTAAGCTGATCTCAAAGCGCGCTGAACCACGATCTGGGTGTTCATACGCAAAGTTTCGTTCCGTAGCCGCTGGTCAGCCAAAGCGAGCTATTTTTGTTGACGGACCTGACGGTGGCTGTTTTGCTATTCCGTCCAACGCCAACCTAGGCCATACGATTTGCCCCTGAGGAGCGGAATTATGGCACATTCAACATTCGCAACACCCGTGGCCATAAATCCACACGAGGATACTTTAACGGCCAGTCTGCGCTTAGCAGTCGGTGTATATATCAACGTTATATCTCCTACTAGACCCAGTTCTACCTGCTCCTAGGAGAATCGCCTCGTTGAACGCCTTCAATAGCACCTAACTGTCGGATATATGTACACAGTGGTAGGCAATAGCGGCCATGTAGGCGATTGCGGTTGAAACACTTCGGTAGGATCGATAACTCGTCATTAATAACGGCGCATGCACCTTTGATTGTTTTTTTTATTTGGTTTCAACCAGGTCTTGCTGACATCGTCACCATGCAGATCTGACATATATCATAATGACGGCAAGCTGAAAGAAACTTAGCGCAGTTAATTAAACTATACGTATAGAGTACAAGTTTAAAGTAAAAAAAAAAAGCCATATAATAATAACTAGCAGTGAATAATATAATCGGCCGTTGTCCTGCAGATTTTACGCGACCGAGTTTCATTGCCGGCAACGGGAACTATCTGCTGCATGATAAATCTGTATTATCTCATTCTGCTGAGCCGATTCTGCTCGAGCGTTTCATAATACTTCTGCTAAGTGTACCTTGAACTTTGTCTAACGACAAGAGCGTGTAGTGAACCTGACCCCTTTTTGTAACTTTATCATATCTATACAGCAGTGAACCCAACTATAATACTCTTTGTCAAAGGCGAACGCTTAACTCGAAGCGGTGCCGTTATCGCACGTTATTCCATTGATTTTGCTGTCGTTGAAAGGTGGCGCTTCCTTCTCAAACGAACCTACCGCTTGCACCGCCGTCACTTCGGCGTTACGCGTACGAATGAGCTAACAACGAAATCAACCCAGCTCACGCTCACGAAGAGCCCATAGATGTGCGTGAATGACCACAAATGCTGTTGGTACGGTTCAGGTTTCTTAATGGAATCAATGATTTTATTGATTGCTGAATAAGCGGACGATCGGACGTCTGTAACTTGCGTTCAGCCCTTTTTTCTGTTCTCATTCTTTGCCAACTGGTTTATCATACCACCTTCTTTCTGGGCCTCTTCACGCCTCGACAACTTTCAGATTGTCAGGTTACAGTGAACAAGAATATCCTCTACGATAGCCTTCGGCAATTTTTAAGGGCTTTCCTTCCCCGATTAGATGCATAATCAGATTTTTTGAGGTCATTATATCTGAACAATGTATCAAATCACATTCAAGAAATGACGTCTAGCAAGATGAAATAAGGGTCTTTATTAGTGTAACAAAGATTTCAAATGGAACATATTGATACCAAAAAAGATGAAAGCGTCGTCTCGGTTATGGTAACGCAAAACATGGACTACAACCGTCAAACGGCTAGAAAGATGGCATAACCACGTAGCCATGACTCGGTTCTCCGTTGAATCTTATTGGGGGCATGGTGGGTTAGTAACCTTAATCCTTTTATTTACGATAGAATTAGCGAGAAGTTGATTTCAGTGACAGCTTTGGCCATTCCCAATGAGCCCAAGCTATAATAATTGCCAATGAACAACCAACCCAGTCAAGAATATATAGCAGTTTAATTTTCACAGCCAAGAAATAAATCTCTTTTGTCGAACGTTGGTATTTGTCATGAACTTTAAATCATTTGTGCGTTTCCTCCAATCTCACTTAAGCCATCGGAGTCGGCCGGTGTCATTGCGTCATCGACAACCGTTTCTATTACTGACTATTCTTAAACGCTGCCGCTTTGGATTAAAAGCAGTTCGGACGTAAACACTGATACACCGCAGTGAATCAGCACGATCCGCTTCATAGTGTTCCAATAAATAACATTGAGTAAGTACGGCAGTAACAGCGGTGCACCGAAAGCAAACGATGTGGACAGCTGAGATCCTTTCGAAACGGTTGGATGCGCGCCATTGGAATATCGATCCAACGCTCATCATTCCGTTTGCTCTGCTCACTGTAGTCATCACAACCTATGATGATGTGACTATGGCCGCCGCCGTCGTCGTCGTTATTGTTATCATTGTGGCGGACGGGTAGCTACAACAGAGAGTTTGTGTAGAAAATAGTAGCGTTTGGCTTTCGGCGCCGGCTGCCTATTCAGAGTTCTAAATAGCCGGCGAATTTGCCCTACTCCCCCAGCTACAAGTTCCGACCAGTTCGCTCCAACGAAAAGAACAGCCAGTTTTGTAGAGGTAGGAGTGCCCAAGTGTCGGCCCAGTCGGCCAATACATTGGGTGAAAACTCTTGCTTTTTTACTGTCGCCCCATCCCATAGGAACAACAATATCGCTGCTCTTACTGTTTCTACCATTACTGCGATGATATGGATAACCATCATATACAAGACGCCTACAACCCGAGCTACTGTAGATAAACGCACTTGATGTTGATAAAGTACACCCTCTAATGTCGTCAGCGGCGGCACGAGCGACTATGAAGACGATATAGGCACAAAAACATTGGTCGCAACGAAACCGATAGATGGCGGTTGACTTCGTTCCGTCTTCAACTCGTCGTCACCACTTGGGGCAAGGAACTATTTTGGTTACCAATTTGTCGTTCTTTTTGGCAGCAGCAGCAGGGGCGTCGACTGATGGCTGACCAGTGGCTCGTGATAGTCAAAAGAAAAAAGGTTGGGGATACTTGTAGTGTTCCATATATGCTCGCTGCTTTGTCGGAAGCTGTTGATGATCGTTGCAGATTATGGGGAGAAAAAAAGGAAAATTTTAAATAAATACTCTCTCCTTTTCTATAAAGAGGGAGATGTGTGAGTTGTTTGTGTACCTTGGGCGGGTCACGGGATCGATATATAGGAATGACGTGCCACACCAGAGAGTGATGTGTGCTAACTGGACAGCGTCAGAGAAAGAAGTGAGCCATGAAGACATTCGTTCGAAGTTAAATCGGGTCGCAGATGGGTGGATGGATTCTTAAGCAGCATGACTGCATCTCTGAAGCTGCCCTGGGAAATACCGAAAACGAAATATAAACAATGCTGTGAAGAATAGACGACAATAAAAAGTACATTCATGTTACAACACAGCATAGTTACAATAAGACAAGGGAGAGCTCTATAATAGACTGTTGATGACTATTTTAATCGTCACAAAGTAGCTGATGTTACATACAGAAGCTGCCTCTTACTTAATTTATCCTGTAGTGGTATAGTTTGGAAAGAAAGCATGTAGCATTGCTACCTCCATTGATGACGATGGTTTATCACTACGTGAAAATTATTAACGATAGAACAGAAGCGAAAGCTGTATGAATATACCACATGAAAGGTAAAACTAGTCCTTGTTTCATTAGCGCAACTTAATTGGACTTACTTCTAAATTATTTTAGCGTAAAGTCACTTTTCCTATTAGCGTGATTACTACTGAAAAAAGTGACCCTACTTAGCCTTCTTTTTGTCGTTGATACAGCCTATAGGGATAACAAAGTAAAGCACGAAACTATGAACGGTGCACGCTAAGCGATGATACGGCGGACGGCGTTATAGTCTCATAGGCAAATCTGAAATTCGGTTGTGAAACTAAAGCGTTGAATAGATCAGATTTGTGTAGCTGCGACTAGGGGGTTCTGCCTGCCTAGTCAGTAAGAGTCGGGTCACTCTACCTACCGTTGGACACGGGCCAAGATAAGCAGGAGGACATGCATTAGGCGACGCCCAGCGCACTGGCCTAGAGAGACAGTAAGCAAGGGTAACTGCGTGAGTCGGTCAGGGGATCGGATGGGGGCGGTAGGCAGCAGCGGTGGCCGAACAAACGGACAGACGGGAAACGAGTACCGGATGTACTTTTTCCAGCTAAAAGCAACTGTAAGAACGAGCAAGGTAGTGAGTGAGTGAGAAGAAACAGAATCAGTCAGACGTCAAGCAGCCAATGCGGCAAGCTTCGACCGCCACTGCTGCAAACATTCTTGCTCGGTGTTTTAGTCAACACCAAATTGTCTAGCAGTTATAACCATATATATGTAGAAAATCGGAGGGCATTTCGAAGACATTTCTACAGTGGCTACACTTTACTCTGCTGCTGTCGTTTTTAATGCTACATAGATATTATAACAGGCGGAAGTCGGTCAAAATTGGTGTTATGCCGTGGGACCTTCCGCCGCTTGTAAGGTGTCGAGAACCTGCGGACAGTTAGCACTTTGCCAGACTGAAGTACATACAGATGAGTAGACTAGATCGTGTCCGATATAACTACTACTACTACGGGAGCTATTATTGTTATTAAGAAAAAGGTCAAATGAACGGGTCCATTATAACAACGGGGAAATCAGAAGCGAAAACAATCGCGCACAGAATATGGAATGGGAAAGCGTGTCCTACGCTCATCGAGAACTATGATTATTAGAACCATGAGGTTATTTAGTTACATGGCGTAGCGGCGCCAGGCATAAAAATATCATAAACAGGATATATTCGTCTCTTTATGTCTATGCTTACATCATTATAATAGCCATAGTAATAACGATTAATGTTGTGCCTTATTTTTCCATATACGTTCATCTTCTACTTATTTTGTTGGTTTCTAAGAGAATCAAATCACTCAATATGGCAGGAAAATACTGGCTCGCAGAATAGGGTTAACAATACACAAATAAATTTCTTAGGGGAAGCTATGTATTAAGCTACCATATTATTTTCGTCGCTCAATTCAGTCAATCATTGGTAGTCGTCAATTTTGCTGTTGGTGCCGTTTACCTTCGCAAACAATGCAAACACAATGTAGCCAATTTCCGAACGGTGTTCGCTCGACATGGCCGGCGATGAATTAATGTCCTCTGTTATTGGACCGACAACGAATCTGGGCTCCCGTAACGGCAAGCACAGACGTGGCGGCGGTGGCGGCAAGAGCTGAAAGTCGTCACCCACATCTGTTGACCCATCCGTCCGTCCCTTCACTTCGCCGTTGCCTAGAAAGCGGGCAGCCAGACACAGAAGATCAGTATTGCCGAGCAATGGCGGCATCTAGAATAAGAGTGTCTGCAACTACGGCGGTGCTAGCCTGCTAATGGCGACGATGCTGCTCGCCTGGCTCTGCGGCGCAGTCCAGAGTGCACAATTTGTCCCGCTTTGCTACACGTTAGTGCGTGCGTATCCACTTACTGCTTGGCTGTGACAGCAACATGTTTCTATAGCACTCACATTATGGTGACTGCGGCTGCGTGGTAAGTCTGGCTATACTACCTGTCTGAGCTATACTCTAATATAGCGATCCTCTATATATACATACACATATAAGTTATGGTGTAAGCGAGCAAAGAAGCGACGGCCTAGCGAGCATATCATCGCACCAAGGCCTGTGACAGCAGCGTCAGGAGCATTAACTCAATGAACTTAAGCCACCGACGATGGTTGACCAAAACTGTGAATGGGGGCAGCTCCGTAGTAAGTTATGTTGTTTTCTGATCATGGTAGGCAGGGTAGGCAGTCGGTAAAGATAGGCCACAGCGTCCTCCATTCTGACCTCTGTTCTGGTCAGCAGACCAATGCCCCATATAGGGCGGCTCTGATCTCCCCACTTGTTATCTTTCCCCAGTTGTTGATGATGGCCACTTCGACCGGTGTCTGTAGCAACTGCTGCTTGCTGCTTGTTGTACCGAAGTGTCTTATAACGATAGGGGAAGCATCTGCGGCAGGCTTTTGTTGGTTGCCGTGGCGCCGTCACTATTATGGCCTGTTTGTCCTGAATCCCACCCGTGATCACTTAGGTCGAGTGGTGGAATCCAGACAAAGGGAAATATCATCCACATATGTACATCCATTTTGATGTAGTCTGAGGCTAGTGCTGCGCCGACACGCTAGCAGTCTTAGAGTCAGTGGCATCTGCCATTCAGAAACACCACTTTCCACGTTCGTGCTTGTTGGTCTCAGCAGGAATACAACTGGGCAAACGCAGGCACCGTTAATGATGATTGTTCATATTTATGCACCACTTTGTATATTAATAGCATTTGGAGAGAGAGAAAATCTTTCAAAAAATCATAGCTATTTACGATATGTATTGTTGATTTGACTTTTGCCATTTAAGGCGTTACTCAAATGCTCTACCACCCTAATGTTCACGCCGAAATATCTATGCCAAGGCGGTCCAATCTACAGTGATTACAGAAATGCAGCCTAATCTTCGACAAACCACAGTAAGGATAAGGAGAAATAATGAAGACTGACCGGATAGAGTGAGAGGGAAGACAGAAGAAAACTTAAAACACAACCTTAAACTAACAAAGAAACGAAAAACATCGAAACAAAACAGG
Organism: Varroa jacobsoni; assembly: GCF_002532875.2. Lineage (NCBI taxonomy): Eukaryota > Metazoa > Arthropoda > Arachnida > Mesostigmata > Varroidae > Varroa > Varroa jacobsoni. The sequence goes on along the minus strand of NW_019213917.1, from coordinate 203,323 downwards.
ATTCAGCCGAAAAACGAAGATCGATATCGCGAAGCAAATGTGTTTTTTAAAACGAAAATGTAGTGTTAAAGCTTAAAAAAACCGTCGTCGGTGTCCCTCGCTGCGTCCGCTGCGCGACAATTGTTCCCGTTTGATTATATTTGATTTGTTCGTAGACCCAGAATTGCTGCTGTCGTTTAGTGAGTCGACGAAAGTTCGATTTTTATTTTGTTTGTTAGCGGATGCCATCGTAGTTGAGGGCCTTCGTAAATATTGTGACTCCTTGTGCGTACGGGTCTTGCTTGCAGACGTTCCTTCAAAACTGCTGTGGCGGCGATGATCATAACAGTAACGACAACAGCTATAACTTCTTCCGCTGTTGTTGTTAGGAGCATCGGTGTCACTGAAATTACGTACGACTGCTAGAAACGAACTCCCCTCTGTTTCATGCTCACATGCTTATCGGTGCCGACGGAGGGTCCTCGCAGACACTGTCGTCGCATTGTCTATAACAGTGTGCCGCGTTAGTGGGACGGCGTTCGTCAGTGAAGTGTTGCCCAGATATTTCCCCGTGGCAACAACCATGTCGACAAGCAGTCCTCATATGGAAGCCTGGTTCGGTCAACAAATCTCAGCTGATCACTAAGTTTTAACTCTCAGTCCCTACACAAATACTCCGATCGGTAAACAGCCAACAACAGCGCATCATTGAAACCGATAGCAGTTGTAGCATCGACAACGCTCGTCTGTTGAATGAATCTGATACTAGCGTGTCGTCATTCAGATCGCCGCTATTTCCTCGGTTATTTGTTAGTTATCTGATTGCTTTTGCTTTGTGAACGTTTCAAAATAATTTTTTTACAATTCGCTTTCACTATTGACAGTAGCTTCTTGCGTAGCCACTACGTAGCCCTGCTAACCTTACTTGCACGCGCACGCGCACGCGCGTGCGTGCGTTCGTTCGTCAAAGATATTCAAATTGCGAAATTATCCCGAATTGCGGAAAATTGGCCGATGGCCTGGTAGCACTGGCTCTAGTTATAGCGGCAGCATGGGCTACTTCGTTTGCATTAGCACAGGCAGAATACTGTTTCGTCAACAGCGATCTGATTGTGACTATAATATGAATGGGTAAGCGACGCTAGAAAACGCATAAGAAATGATTGATTGCAAAACTACCCATATTACGGCCTGGACCGGACCCAAAATGGACTGAAGCGGACCCGATTGGGCAGCATCATGAGAAATCTGGGGTTCGCGTTTTAGGGCTAAAAAGAAACTTTTCCCCTCAGCGTTTTGCGTTTCGTTTTTTGACGCTAGATTTTTTTTGTTTGCACTGACCAGCGGAAACCATCATGGGTCTGCTGTTCGTATAGCCACAAAGCAATAGTCATAGCATTCGATCGTGTCTGTAACCTCGACGGGGACGAGGCACCATGTGTCGTACGTCAGCGATAAAAACGGTGATGTTAATGGTGATTAGATACGTTGATACGCCATACAATGTGTATAATGCAGAACTCTTGGTAACGGGCTAACACACACAGTAGCCAACGTTGTTGCTTTACAATCAGCTAATTGCGTAGTCATCTACAACCGCTGGAGGATTTCATGTTGACAATGTCAAGAACGTACTACGCGGTATAACTGCGACAAAATGTCTTCACAAAAGAGCTAATTTTCGTGTGACAAAAAATATCATATACTTACATAGTTGGTAACGCTTCGATCATGAAGCAGGCAATCATTTAGCCAATCGAGGTTAATTGTCTGCTGTTTGTTGCTTCACGTGCAAATACGTGCCCATAGCTACAAGCCCAATTCTAAGGCACGGACGAAATTTTACAGTTTGTTTTTGTCTTGTTAACCATTTAGCCCCCGTTGAGCGGCGTTCACTTTGAACCCTTCTTGCCCTTCAGGCAAGTTGTTGAAGAAATCGTCCATTCCATCACGAAACAAGCAAACACAGAAAGCATTAAACATCAGTCAATGCAGCGGACTGACGGCCGCGAGAATAGATTTAATGATAGCTCTTGTGGACGATACTTACGTCGCTGTCGAAGTTCACATAACTACCACGTACCACTACAAATACTGTTCGTTCAGGAGCTGCACTGAGATGATGAGGTAGGGCAGAGAAAACATTGGCAAGGTTAGCGAGACTCGTGCTGCTGCTGCAGCTATTTTTGATCTGTTGCATTCATTTATTGGTACGCCCCTGTGTGTATGTGAATGTGTGTGTTAACGATGCGAACGGAAATGACCCTAGGTGAAGGTGGCGGTGCCAGACTTATCCGCCGTCGTCATCTTTAAGTTTTGGTATTTTTTTTTACATTTTTTTTTTCCTTTCATTCATTCATTCATTCATTCTTCCTTGGTTTTTCTTCACTAGCTGAATGCCCTTCGTTCCCCCAAGGACTGACGTCGATGCTACCCAACGGCACGGTGTTATGTCGTGAAAATGTATTTGCCGACCAAAACAGCTAGTGCATGTAGTAACACTAGTAGATGATGATACAGTTATGGCTGAACTTCGGTAAAAGAACGCCCCCTGAACGCTGCAGATCCATACGTCCATAGCTCAACAAGACAGCAGCGGGTTCAGCGGGCTAGCTAGGTGAACTGTGAAAGATAGCCGAAACGACAATCACATACACCGGTATATTAGCTATCGAATTTTTGTTGGTGGAAGTACCACTGCTCGTAACGGCTTTGCCAACTTATTCACGTATTTTCGTCTTCAAGATAGATCCTAGCCAAGTAGCGATGATATTATGCTATATGCTAGCGGTCGTTAACTTTATAAGCATCCAAAGTTAGTCATCCTTTTCATTGCATTGTTGGAGAAAAAAGAAATCAAAATGATTTCCTTAGCGATGCGCAGTCGCCCAGACTTTTCTACTCATTTAGCAAAAGAATAAGTAACCCATAGTAGAAGTCTATGGCGATACTCTTTGCTTTTTATTGTGCTATTACTATCCCTAAAGAATATTTATAAATGAATCACGTACACATGACATGTATGTGTGCTTATAAAGGAAGGCTAAAAATGCAACACTTTTAATCTCCGGCAAAAAAAAAACTTAGCAAACACACATATGGCTGAGTAATAAGTTACTATCATTCATTATCGAAATAAGTGTTCACGTATACGATTTCTCCAAATGACGTTCTTACCGTCGTGTAAAGCCGATTGCTGACAAGATCACTGTAGATCGCGGAAGTTCTTGTTAAACTTTTCAGAGAGCTGTCGTTCGATAGTTTCAACGCATACGAACCTTATACTTTGGCTACTAAGAGAGCGGATGGCAAGTTAGGCCAGAATAGGAGCCTATAGATAATAGGTTTAGCAGGCTCGACTTTGCGGAGAAAACCAAGCCAGATGAATCGCTAAATCGTTCAACGACAACAGATCGTTTGTGGCTCTTTATATTACTACTACGTACGTTGTGACATATATGTAGTATATAACGATAATCTAGGTATTTATATAACGGCAAGCGTGAGGTAGGAAGCGAATAAGGAGAAACCCATGTATGGACCACCTAGAGGCTAAGCATTCTCCTTTTTACAATCGTCTAGTTCGGCATTTCAGAGTTTATTGTCAGATACAGAAGCGCCGTCCTCAGTGATGTGAAATTTGATTATGATTCAAAAATGGTACAATCTAAAACGCTACTCGGCTCTTTAAATTTGTCTGAATTGACTGGAAGCGTTTCATCAATTTCCAGTTATCAAACTAATCCATAGCAATAATACGCACGTATTTACATAGAAACATTTTCGACGCTGACGAACTTACATTAGTGCAAATGCACAATTCTCGGATTACTAAGCTTTTTTTGACAAAAAAAAAAAGTATATTTTTTTCTTCTAGACAAATTCTATAGTTTAAACTGCTGTGAACAACAGAGGTACGTTCATATACAGAATACGATGCGGTCATAACATCGTTCAGAAACGCACCGTCGACGCTTACCCACACTCCTATAAAATATGATATTCCTCCTCTGGGTATTCATTGGCCTGTTTATTTCGGGCCGATCAGTGCTTATTGGAATACTGACATTGCCTCCACGTGTCATCTAACGATCTTGAGCAACGGATGCTTTATTCATAGAGCGTGTTCTATTTTCTACATCGTTGTGTCAACATTGAACGCGGATAAAACTAACGCCGCAATAACCGGGACCGCGCATGTATCACATCATCGATGCTTAGGATACTTCCGTCCGTAAACCGCATCTTTACGCGCGCGATTTAAAACGGCTAAACCATCAGCTAAACAAGGTTCACTTGTGCAGATACTTGACTCACGCAGAAAATATTATTGTATATGCCTTTGGTCTTCAAGGGCGCCTACACGTACGTTAGAAACAATGGTAGAAAACAGTTCAGTCGTCAGTGTCCAGCTGCTAACTTCCATTTTAGATGGACCCACGATTTTTTATGTGAACCAGAAATACGTAGATATGTTGTTGCAGCTTGCTATCACGACCTATTGCCGACAAGAAAAATAAAGACATCATGATTTTCTTCCATAGTGAATTTCAACCTTAGATCCTATGGAGGACTAGATCGTTGGTTAACCTTTACTTATATATCGGCCGGCCGCTAGGGCTTTGATCCCCCAATCCGATCCGAGCTACGGTGGCTAGCAGTGGCTGAACAAGCTCTCATCTGGAGTTACACTTATGCCCACTTTCAAGTCTTCCATTCTCCTATTTCAGCTTTCCTCCGCATTTATGGCTATCTTCATATTCTTTCACATTCTTTGACGCCATACGAACTCAACGTATCTCAGGCGAAGGGGAAGAGTCGCATCGACTCGCAAGGCCATGTGCGCCGAGACCGTATTTAGCAACTGTCGGCCAGGGTCTACATTGATCTGTCCTTTTTGGTATAGAGGTGTGTATGCACGAATGATCGGTCGTGTCTGATCGTCTCTTGGAATCGACGCGAAGCGGCCCTGGCAGGCGACAGCATTCAGTAGCTGGACTCGATAGAGCAAGCAGGTTCAATCCCTACCGCCCCGTAGCCCTTTTTAGTGTTCTCTCTGTCGACAAATAGGTATTTCCGAGCGGTTGCTGTGATCTTTACGAACCGCTCTGGGGTGGATCACCCAGCTATGCCTAACACAGAATAACGCTGTTTACCTTCGCCGTATTGCAACTCCCTGCACCGCAGCAATTTGAACAGATCAAAGAATCACTTAGATAATGGGGTTTAGGAATAAACCTTGCTGCCCGTGCGTAGCCAATAGATCTGAAAATTCGGGTTAATTGCTTACCGCACCTTGCACTATGAGGTACAATTTAGAGGAAGAGAGAAGAAATCAACCACACATAAACGATAATGCGTTTCTTAATTGTAATTGTTTTCCCATAGCCCTCTTGTATCGGGATTTTAAATGAAATTTAGGTTTAGTACTACCTTTCAGTATCGTTTCATGCATGCAAGTGAAGTCAAACTAGCGTGAGTACGATGCGCGCAAACCGTTTGTTGTTTGTTCTGAGTATCAACAGGACATAACGGCGTTCTTAAGTACTCATATGTTATGTCAGACAATTTAGCTGACATCAGCCGCGTTCAAATTCCACCCAGAGAGAAATCAACATTCAAAGTACCAAGACAAAGTCATTTGATTGCCATGACTAGTAAAGTGTAGCACATTGGCGATTTTCGCTTGCTTTTCCATCTAGTGGCACCGCTTCCAACCACCGGTTCCCTATGGCTTCTCTAGCATAACACGAGGCCACCCTCGCTACTCATGAACCCCATGCATAAGTTGATATCCGTCCACTATCCAATCGGCCGTGACGCGTAAATGGCAATATCGGTTAAATTAAAGCCAGTATGCATGGCTGCGAAAGGCTCCAGGTCAGCCATCTCAATCCTATTGAATTTGACTAAATTACAATACATACTCTAGTAGATCAACCATGACCCTACCATTGTAAGTGAGACGGGAGATATACGTGTACAGTGACAATCGGTAACCGGCGGTATCAGTGGTAGTCAGCGAAACGTCTGAAAAGCAGAAACAGTGAGGAACGTAGCGGAGTTCTCGGTTTGCATTAAAGCAAGCTTATAATTTCCAACACACTTGATCTAGTGACAATGTAGATCTATTTACCCTAGACAAACTCTGTTTACTTATGGAACTTCTATTTGTGTACTCTGATTTTGACACGGTTGGTAAGTCGTTATACGATCGCTGTTTAATCAAACAGGGATCACTTCTTGATTGGCCAATGGTCCGCATCGTTGTTGCTGTTACCACGCCACCATCGCGTGCGGGTCGCGCGATTTCTAAAAGCGCTCGTCAGGTGAGACTGGCGATTCTGAAATAATCAATGTTTGGCTACACGCTTATCGTGCAATTCAGCTTTCCGTGGTGAATTCGAGCATATGCTCACTACGGCCGCACAGCTCAGCATACAAGGAAACGAAGAGAATCGTCGACATTTCAAAAAATCGTATCGTTCCCGCATTGGGTTAGCTTTATCATATTTACACGGCTTAACGTGAACTAATGTACTCAGCAACTTTAGAGCAGAATCGATTTCTTAATGACGGGTTCTCCGAAGTAAAGTTGATAGCTAATGGACAACACTAGCGCGCTATTCGAAATATCCATGAGACACAGAGGGCTTTCCTTGATGCTCTCACATGCCATTTCAAAGTTGTCTCTGTCGTCAAAAGTGTAGATTCTCAAAAGCGTTTGGACCGCATGCTACCTCGAGTGTTGGCCAAAAGGCTAAAGGTAGGCCACGTATCTAACCCTGAAATTCTAGAACTAGGCTAATGTAGTTCCTTTGTCTGCTCAGTCTTTAAACTGAAAAATTCGCTGCTGTTCTGCGCACTCAGCAGATGTCGCCTGTCAATGAAACGAGGCCATTCTCCTTAGTGTATAGGTGGAGATTCCAAGGAGCTGGTCCCGTGCTGTATGCTGTTGCTGTTTTCATCACAACTGACGCCATTGGCGCGCAAAGCGGTTCTATACAGAAATGCCATGAGCACATGGGCCGTTCTCACCTTACTCCATAATTTATAATACAAGCTGGGCCTGGGGGATGATAAACAAGCTTGGGTATCAAGCATCAGGAGTAAGGGGCAACCATCTGGAGCCGGTCTATGGTTCGCGTTCGCCGTAAACCTTCCGCCGTGAAAATCTGTTTACATCGCTCTACCAATCTATTTTTTTTTTGTCTAGGCCGGTAACCCCCTATATATCATGGTTACTTAAGTATGTGTATACGTGTGTGTTTGTACAGTATATAGCTGATCCGAACGACCCGCCCAGGCTGCGCCGACCTTTCCTTTCGCCGACCTCCAGCTTCACCGGCAGGCTGTGGTGTTCAAAGAACAGTCCGTTCAAAAGTGTTTTCTCTATTTCCCTACGTTGGCTGCTGTGTGTCTCGCGACCACGCGTGGAAGCAAAGAACTGGTCAGGGGAACCGCCAGAGAGCGCTTAGGAACGACCGCGGCCAACGAGAAGGCTGAACAACTAAAACGACCTGTGAGAGCCCCAGAGAGAGTGAGAGGCAGGAGAAAAACAAGAAGCCAGTCACGGGGGCGCCGAACAAAAAGGTAGCAGCTATAGAACAAGAAATCGACCAGCCGAAAAACGAGACGGCGGAGATGAAGAAGGAAGGCCAGGAGATGGATAGATGAAACGGAATAAAACGATCAAATCGAAGAAAAGCAGCGAGACTTTGGAACCATGGTGCTCTTTTTCCATTGTTTGTTCACCGCCCCCTCCTCCCCCTGCATCTTGCCCGCACGTTTCACCTAACCGTCTTCTGCTGCGAAGACCACTGACGAATTTTGTAACCCTATGACGCGGCAGCACCCACACAAAGAAATATTTCTCTGCTCTCTCTGTTTACTACGCGTACAGCCCCACAAAGGAGTACAACGTCTTCTGCAGAATTTCGGCCGATTGGCGGAGTTTCGGTGTTTCGTCACTGAGAAGCTGCTCTAGTCAAGCCGCGTCAGGGCGGGCACATATTCGATAGCAGGGGCTGTCCGGAAGGAATCGCCAAATCTATTGCTCTTGAAACCGGTAAAGACCTCCACCTAACCTAGTGGCAGCGAAACGACACAATCTAGTGCAACGATAAGCTTTGGACGCGAGCCTCCCTCCTAACAAGCCGCATCATGGGCGTCTGTCCGCTGGACGTGTTACGTTGTGTTCACTGGCACAACGGCGTCGTGCCGTCACTAGCGTCTCGTTGAAGATAACACGGTTTGCGATACCACAACTCTGCATCCAGCTGCCACACAGAGCTAACAAGAAAAGTAGAAAAAGTAAGAGACGTCTGGGTGATATCCGCCAAGGAAACGTCGGTGATATATCGTTCTCACTGATAGCACGATGCCCCCGTTCGTTGCATTCTGGAATGACAACGCACGATCTCGATCATCCAATATGTTTATGGTTGAGCTACAGAGACATTACTGGCGACATGAGTATGAACGTTGTTGGAGAGAGGGAAAAAGAGCGGCAAATATATGCGTATGCAGGGCCTGGGCGAGAAGTTCGAAAAGTGGAAGTATAGCCATGGGAACGAAAAAGGCATGTGCCTTGTGTTGGCGGTCCCAATTAGCAGTAGTTTCTGATAATAAACTGTTGGAGGAATTATATAAAACAGGACGTGTTGAATTAGAAAGCAAATATGTGATATTTGTATATGTCGAGGGGCCGACAACGTTTACATTGTGAGGACCTCGCGCAAGCTTAAAGTTGCTATAAAGCGTTGGGTTGATCTGTGCCACAAATTTGTTTGATATAAGTGAAATAAGTTATCCGACATTATCTTTTTGGACGCAGCTTATCGTTTCTTGGTAAGTATCCGTACATTTGTTAACCGTAAACATCCGTGTAATAATACTAAAGCTAGTAGAAGTGATACGAAACGAATATATTCTGTCTGCGTGTTCGAACGCTTTTCCTCTTTCAGCCTAGCTAGATTTACCTCTTGAGGATGCGTAATATTATATTATATGCCATAATATAATATGGCTTGCATTCCCAACGACCACTTTTCGATTGTATTATCTGCAGTATAGTAACATATCTATTATTTGCTATCATATCGTAGATTCGTTGTCGGTCAAGCATTAGTGAAGGCTTTGTATCTCGTTGAACTTTTATAATTCAGCGTTTTCTGTAACGTTTTGTTGCTCTTCTATCCTGCCCCCATCGTGTGAGCCTGGCAGGCCTCCAGGGCTGCTAAGAGTAGAACACGTTGTTCGCTTTGTCGACGGACTTGCACACAACTAAATTTCGATAAGCCTAACTGGTGCACTGGTTTCACCCCATTTTCTAATCTTCTCTTCTTATTTCCACCGGGTCAGTTGGCAGGCCATGAGGTTTTGCGGCACCAGGTCCACTTTTTAATTCCAGCTTAGCAGTAATAGAACCTCTAGACGCAACGCTCATTCACTGAGATCATAAAACTGTGTGTGTAAATGTGTGCTTTCTCCATCCTTCTTGCAGAAGAACTTCTCAGAGTCTTTCCTTTCTTCATCCTGTTTTTTTATTGTATGATGGGACACTACTATACTGCCAACCGTTTTTTTTTTTCTTAAAAACGCTGACGGAAGGGCAATGCTGGCAAAAAACATGAAACTTTCCTATATATATTGCAAAAAGATTGACAATCTCTTGGTTTCGTTACGTGCTTAATTTAGTAATAACACCCCTCGAAATGTTGCGAGACGTTTGACGAGCAGCCTAGGAGCGAATAGTTTGGAAAGAAGCTGAGTGTAGCTCTATCAGTAATCGAAAACGCAAGTTGTGCTCATTTCAATACTGCTTTCAAGATGTTTACTGTTTCTGTGAAATGTGTATTCAGACGTCTCGAGACGCTAGCACTTGAGATTCTGTTAATATCGATGCAGAGTAACGCAGATATACTAGCGTTTGAAAAATGATATTTGCATTTCTCCTTTTCGTTTGAAGGATTGATATCAATCACTCTGTTGTACTAAGGACAATCTGAGGGAAGCTCCGTTTCGCTGCTCCAATAGGCTTTATTATCAGGTTGCCATTTACTCGTTCTGTCCTTTGTCCCTGAGAATATTCACTTAGCCTAAATTCAGCCGTAACTAGCGCACGAAATGGCGTGATGACACGCGGGCTGGCTGCGTCTTTCAATTTAAGTTTAGACAACATTCTAGCGTTTTTTTTGCAATAACAACATAACCTACCGCTATTTAGGGTGACAGCTACCTTGCCACTTGGATTACTGGCCTCCTCGCGCCTACCGGCCACGTCATAACCTTGGCCCTTTTTATATTTTTTTAATGTATGGTTTTACAATTATTATTGTTATAGAGTTTCATCGTTGTCTGCTGCCGTTACCGCATCTGCGTATGCCTGTTCCATCTCGCTAAACTTCATGGTTTCGTAGAAAAGCCGGCGCTCGCTCCAAACAGTGGTGGTGTTGGTTGATGGTCAATATATATACTGTCCGATCTCTCCTTGTGCTTTTGCTTTGTTTCATTTCATTATTCGCATTGAAATACACAACAGCGACAAGAACTACCCCATAACAAAGGGAGCTGCAGCAAAAACAACGGGAATTACTTCAGCACGGGCTGCAGTCTCTTCCCGCTTATCCATGTAACACACGGATAAGGAACGTGTTCAGCGCATGCCCTAGTCTCACCTGGTACACGTCCCACGCCCCTTCTGTACTTTTTCTGTTAGGCCCTTGCTCTCTGTGACACCCTTCGATGGAAGCACAAAACAAGAGCAAGAAAGACGTTGGACCGCTGTTATTGGAGGTCAGCAGGACGGACTTAGACGCACCAACCGATGTGTGGTATGTCGGTCCCGAGTAAACGAAATGACCTTTCGGCAATATAAAAGAACGGCCCTCGTAATGGATTTCTCGCAATTTGATCCGACTGAACTGGTCCGTCTACTCGATATGGATAAGAGTAATGGCCGTTCCTTTGAACCACCCACTTTTCTGGACTTTCTAATATTCCCCATTTTAGCAACATAGATACAACTCTACATGCAGAGATAAGCGCAGATCGTGCGATTTTTTATTCGACCTTAAGCGTGTGAGACACATTTATGTGCACGGCTATATGCATGTAGCATGAATTCAGTAGCTCGGATGTGAGTCAAAGGAGTATATGTGAATACTGATAGTCTATACAACAGCAAACCCTTTCAGGCCAATGCGATTAACTGTCTCTCTGGCCTTGGCTTCATTTTAGACAGAAGTTACTTTTTCGCCCCGATACCACGCAGCGTCGTCTCGGTCCATCTCTTTCTTCGTGAAAGTCGAGTCAAGTCTGTCTGAACAGAGCCTGTACTCTGTCTTCATGGCATTATGGCGGGTTTGTTTATAATGAGCATCTCTACCCTCCCCCACGCCCCCTCCCAGCCCTTTTACTTCGTTTTGTTGCTACACATGCGTGTTTGTGCGGCTGGCTATTCTGCTGGCAAGGCATTGGATGTAGTGTGTATAACGTCCGATGCGAGAGTGTGCGAGTGAGATCACGACGCTGAGCCGATTAAAACGGAATGTATGTTGCGTGCTAGCTTTATCTTAGCTGTGTAGCTACTGTCTCGTGCAACCATTGTCTTGTGTTGCGGGCTGAATGACCGCTGTTCGTTGTTATCTCGCATAGTGCAAAAGGGCACGCACGCCCAGGGAGGCATGCACGCTCGCTCAGAAGGAGAGACAGTCAGTCAGTCAGACAGACAGACTTAAAGACAACAGAATCAAAACGACTGCTGACTCACTGGCTGACTAGGCTATTGTTTAAGTCGGTGTGTATAGTCGAAGCAGCGCTTTTGAAAAACTCCCCGTCAGCCGGCGCCGGACCGCGTCATGACAAGCATGCTGTCTTATATTGCCTTTCGTTGTTGGCTAGACAGACGTACTCAAAAGCATACGTCGAGAGAGAGTCAGATTGTGTTAGTAATCAACTTGACCTCTCATACTCGGCCTCTGTGTTTCTTCGCTTTGGCGTCCTTTGGTAAACCTGGTTTACGCACGCCCTCGCGCCCTTTCCTCTGCCCCCTTTCCCCACAACTTCTTCCTTCTCGCTCGCTGGCGGCAAGACAAAATGGTCATTTTCTATTAGACCCGCCTCTACCGCATGTAAATACCGCCATTGGTGCTCTACATTGCTGCTATCACTCTGCAAATCGGCGCCCAGCCCCGGGCCAAGTACGGCTGTTAGCCTATCTACTGCCATCTGCCCCTGATAATAATCACATACGTATTTATGCATATTGTTGTTTACGATACGTTGTTTAGCTAAATGCACCTCACAGCTCGTACCTCAAGCGCACTTGATACAAACACGATGCGTTTCGTTCTCTTAAACGGCGGTTCGCTCACTGACTGCGGCCACTGAGGATGTGTGCATGAACGGGCGACTACTACGCTCACGTTAGCGCATTCGCTGCAGACGTAGTAGGGGCGTCCGCAGCCGCAGTTTTCGTGATACTGACAGGAATGGCTGGTAGGAGTTGGAGGCATCTGAAAGGAATGAAGAAACAGAAGGTCGAAGCGGCTGTCAGTCATGAAATCTGCTTCTGACATGGGCACACCCATACGAGATATGGCAGGAAATGAACATGGTGTGTGTGTGTGTGTATATGCGCTATTGAGAAAAAGGTTTAGCTGGAATCGGGTAGCGACATGTTGACTACTGTTCTCGTTGTTGAAGCTGGACCCTGAAGAGAGACAGTGGTGGTGGCATCGATGGCATATTTGCTCAATGATACCATTTTTACATGTGCTATGGTAACAATGATGGAAGAGCAGTGTAGGAGCTAATTTACTAATGTAAACAGGATCTTCGAGGCTCACTTATCTATCTAGCAGTACAACGACGTACGTATGTGTTTGTATTGAAGCGGGTTCGAAGCCTTTTCGATAACGGACTTTATCACAGGTGCTTAAAATATGTACGTCAGACGATGTAACGTCCAAACGGAATCACGCTGAGCCATTGCCGATAAGATATTCTCGTAATGCATGATGAAGATCATGCAATCAAGATACAAAAAGTCACTTGTAGCCCTCCCTAGCCACCCGCTACAGATTATTTAACTAACCGTTCACCTTTGTTTATTCGCACATACTCTGAATTATCCCGGTGTCAGCAAGCGAGCCCTTTGATCTTTTTCATACCTATCTATAACTACGACGTTAGTGAGATTCATCATCGTATTTGATTTCCGGTGCTCCTCTATGACGGCGAACTAGAGCTGACAGGGTCCACGAGGGTTCACAGGGAACATTGTAGAGGTTTTTGACTATTCACCCTATTCTTCAACATTTCTTGCGTCTTGTATTTTCTTCAGCGTGCACCCCAGTAGAATATAGAACAATTCGAATGGCGCAATTCGTAGTAAACAGAACGTTTCGTTAAAAAACCTTGTTATCTAATATTTCTATCGAACGGGAAAGAACTTACCACCAAGTGTCATTGAATTCCGCATTGTTTTGTGCGCGTCATAGGTTACAATTAGGTTCTGCGGAGAAAAACGTGACGAAATGAAAATTGTGTTTACAATAAAGAAGAATTATTATATATATATATATATATATATATATATGGATTTTAATGAAACTAAGTCATATGCACGTCTAGTCTTTTGCATTGTCGGAAGAATACTGCCATTGGAACTTGCGTCCCCGTCGTTGCAATGGAAGTTCCGCAATTATGCGATAGCATGCGGTGTAACCGATTGAAAAGACTATGTTTGATCTTCATACAATAGGCGTACATGATGAGAGTCATACAGCATGGAAAAAGGGTCGACCGATCTATCCCAATAGTCACAGCCAATCTAGGTCCTGGCACATGTTTGTATCATTAAGCTGATGAGGGCTAAGTTTATGCTTGTATAGCCGCGCCTCTGGCAGTTACCGGCCAGATTATATGGTCCTGGTTGGCGTTTAAATGTGACTTTGCTGCAAGACGTTTCATTAGCAACGCTTTAAGCCCCTATGTATATTTATATGGAGGTAAATGCCATCCGTGAGCCTAAGCTGTCGCGCTCATTGACAGTGTGCGTATATTTGTGCATTGTGAAACAGTACTCTTCTGCAATCGCTTTGTCCCAACTGCAGTTGTGCTGCCTAAAAAGAGCTTACGTTTATCTACTTTATTTTGGACGAAGATTTAATTGGGAACTATAGTAATTTAGCTAGTTGGCTAAAATTAATTTATTTTTAAAAGCATATACAGACCACAAAAACTTCAAGAGCTGTCTAGCCACAGTGATGTTTGTAATAGTACCGTAAGTTAGTGTCCGGCATAAGTATACGAACATGACTGAAACAAGAAGTAAGTTCAGAACTGCCATCGTTGCCATGTGTCTATGGGAACCATTAGTCAATGCCTCCACATAAGCCCATCTAGAGATCGGCAGTCCGCCACACGGAAACTGCCTAGTTTCTCTCTGTCGCCACTTGTATACGACATGATTCCTTAGTCAATCCATTCAGCATATACGAATTAGCTAGAGCTCGCTTCGCTATCTATAAGAGCTAAGGCGTCCGGCATCACAACGAAAGCCCTATTCGAATTGCATGGAAGCGCACCTTAAGGCATAAAGGATAATGTCGCCAACATATAAATCACGACATATGTACACGATGACAATAGAAATTCACTATACAGAGACGCACTCGTGTACCTTTTCTTATAAATGGCTCTGTCTAATTTTTGGTGATTATAACGGGCACTATGTACTGGTTGCAACAATAAGTAATGTATTTTGTTAGCGTCTAAAAATTCGTACAATAATGGGACCTTTACAAGTCATCGTGTATAATAAGAACAGCCTTATTCTATAACGTTCCCTTGGGCCATTGCGTTGTGAAAATGCGCCTATTTACTTCCATGCTCAGTTTCGTATAGTAAAATATAGTCGGTGAAGAACGGGCCTGTTTTTTTCTGTTGCCATAGGATTCGCTCGCGATTGGCTCGTTGCCGCGATACATTATTTTTGGACAATTTCTTTAGTTTAGGGCTAACCTATGGGAATGCATACAGGCTGTCGAGATGGACCCTGTCAAACTTCCACGAGGCCGCTTCCTTTCAAGCCTGACGATAAGTTGCATCAAGCTGCCTCTATTATTACAAAATGATGTTTATCCTCTAAACATTTACGTTCCTTCAACTGGCCACACCGATGTGTAAATAAAATAAGCGATTCTGTATGATGCACGACCATGAGTTGTGAAACAATATATTGAAAAGTACATCTTTGTGCGATAGGTTCGAGAAAGTTGATGGCCTTATTAAAACCACTAAAAAATATTTCATATTAACTGGATGAATTGACGTCTTTAAGGTAAGAAATGCAGTGAAGCACGAAGATCTGAAAGGTACATTTTCGTGCAATCTAGCCGAAAAGGACACGCGCCACGGTGAGATATGTTGGTTGATTGTTGTTCTCAATGTTGACCCAGTGCAAGCTGGGTTCTGTTCGCTGACATCTCTGAGGTTGGTCTTAGCATGATTCACAGACATTGAAAAAAGGAAATGAAGCGCGGAAGAATTGTTGTAGGAAGAATAATTTTTAGTATAGGGCCGTTAGAGTGTCTGAGCACCACAAAATTCATTGCTATCGCCTATATGAAATGTTTTTGTCATGCGCACACTTCACGTTCTCTGCTGGGATAAGGTCTTTTCTTTGATTTCAATTTCCTTGAATTTTTTTTGTGATGCTCGGTCAAACGGCGCCACTTCATTTCACTCCAGTGTGAGGATCTTTAAATCGAAGACTCTGAAGTACCCTTTTCCCATTTTTTTATCTTCTCTCTCTCTCTCTCTCTCTTCGAGTACCATTACAACTATAAGTACTCTCACAAAAGGTGCTTGGAGAAACTCTTTCCTCTATCGCTGAAATGTAACGCGTGTCGTATGTGTTTATAATGTTCCGAAGTATCTTCAGCTTGAATATCTGATAGAAGTTGGTAGTAGCAATGGTAATGACAATAGGCGATCAGTGACTGACCCGTTCTAGCACAAACCAACTAATCGACCGACTGACAGACCTGTCAGCTGCCCCATACTACGATGATATACGGGGCAGTCCTCTTCAGTCTTCTTCCTGCGCACGTAGAGAAAACGGACGGAGAAGAACGAAGCGGCGCCGCAATTTGCTTCGGCTACCTGACGGCTATCGCATTATTTACGTCTTTTATCAAAGCAGAGATTAATCGTGTCGAGTGCCGTTGTTGATCTGTCGTCGTTTCGCTGCGACGTTGGTCTGCACAGCTTAAGCTTTCTTAGAGGCCAGAACAATTTGTCGAACAACAACTGCAAGAACGCGTCAAGGGCCATTCAACAGATGTTGCAGCAATGACCCGCCGCGGCCGCCGAGAACGCATGAGAACTTGATGTGCATTTCATCGTACATCCCCTGCAAATAGTAGCTGCGCATGCATCAGACGAGTAAGACTAAAAATGAGGCACGATGCATGCCGCATATGAATGCAGATATTTATTCGATTGTACACTAACAACGAACCGTCTCAAAAATTAAATGAAGAGTGAAGAAACGCACTTGGAACGCAGATGCTTACTGAGGTCTTTGTTTTCTTCTAATTTTTTTTTGATTCGCATCTCCTCTTTCTCCGTGCCTCAACAGTTTGCCAGCGTCATCGGTTTCGATCTCATACTTATCCCCACCCTCCCTGTCGTTGTTGTTGTGCGGCACCTGGCCATAACTGGCGCCAGACACGTCGGTAACCCGTGTGCAAACACCGAAAACTTTGTAGCGCGTAACTTGAGCGTTAGAATCATAGTGGCAACGAGACGCGAGAAACTGGTCATTGTGGGATAGCAAATTGTGTTTCTGTTTGTACTCTGTACTAGTTGTAGTTGTAGCGCTCGTGTGAAAAGTGCCTCGGCACTCAGTAGCCTATCGACAGCGTCAGAGTTCGTCTTTAGCTGATCCCCCGTTGAGGTCAAACGCCAATGAAGGCCCGAGCCTGCTGTTTGGTATACGGTAGAATCGAAATGGAACACGTGTCGAGAGAAGCAGGCAAATACAGACACGCGCTTGGTGACTCGTTGCGTTCGTATTCAATTGACCAGTGCTAGCGTTAGCAGTGGCTGTTACTGGGACAGAAGCTCTTTTTCCGACTCGACGAATGTTAAACAATGAAGGAAGTGCACAGGGCAGACCGGTGCGAAGAGGGACCTGTTAGAAACAACCGACGGACGATACTCTCGACAAGTCTTTAACAGCAGCAATTAGAAACGCTCTTGGTATTGACGCCGTGGCCTTTTAGCTCATCGTGATCTACTGGCTGAAATAGCTCTTGAAGTAGGGAAGGAACATTGAAATGACGACTAATCGCGTGTTTACTGCTTAGTTCTGACAAACTCACGGGCGGGGAATCTGAGGTAACCAACAGTATCGAGCACGGCCTCCACATTCATCTGCACCGTAGTCTATGACGGATGCAGCTGGTTAAGCAATAACATGGACCTTTTCTTTGTGGCAACATAAATATTCTTTTTCAATTCCTTTTCAATGTGTTGCTTTCCCATGCAATGCCTATCCTACATTATGCAACAACTAACTATCTACCATACCTATCGTGGAGATAGAGGCATGTAGTCAAGGCTTTGTCAGTATATGTACTCTACTCTTCTCCGTCTTGCGGGTGAGACCGCTGTTCGGTCGTTGCGTTAGGGATGTAGAAAAGTGGGTCTGTCATAATAAATCGTAACAGGACATAAGCGTAACAGAATTGAGTCAAACAATTAAGCCCACAGCTGAATTTTGGGGGTTTAAATTTGAATATTTAGATTGAAATCGCACAACATGATAACCAATTCGAAGATAATGTTGTACGCCACGAACCATTGACATTGTCACGTCATGCATGATAAATACATGCCTTATATGGCTTTTTATTATTGGTCATCTACTATTGTTTTTTCCAGCTTAAGCTTGAATTCTAAAGTGATTAGCATTAGCGTATAAATAATTGTTGTACGGCTTTTTATCATTATTTTCCACTTAAATACGTGCACGTCTCTAAGGTTCCGTTACACTTGTTCGAGTCTGTGTTCCAGCAAACCATTTACGTGCCTCGATAACAACCACCAGATATTATTTAGCCTCACTTCCAAAAAAAAAAACCCAACACTTTAGCGCCTCTTAATTCAGGTCGCAATCAGGCAAAACGGATAAAGAACAAAAGGGCGTAAGAAACTAAATAAAATCAGAGACAAACAGGAAACAATGCTTTATTATTATGCACGCATAAATAGACAAACGCTTTTTTACCATTTACAACTAACTATAAAAACGCCGTTACACGTAGAGCGTTTGGGTGATAATTTCGTCCACGCGATTTTCACTACTTGTATCGTTCCTTAATTTTTACTTAATAACAAAATAGTGAATTTAAGCTTTCTTCAACTTTTATGCCACCTTCGATTTGCGTTTGCCCCCTTGCCTAACGGCTATTAAGTGAACCAGCGTGCCGTTCCCTCACCGATATGCAAGCTTCCCCATCGTCAGCGTGATTCTTTCGTGGTCTCCAATACCATTGGTAACTGCTGCAGAAGAACAAGCAACTATTAAACATATTTTTATATTAGCGGCGTCTACGTACAGACCTCGCATTGAATGTACACATTGCTTGGAATCAATGACATTAAAGTAAGCGTCACGGAACAAAGTCCAAATAAGAATGAAAGATAGTAATATCGAGAGTTGGCGGATCAGTAACATTGCACGCAGACATAGGACTATGATTTGTCATTAATGCTCTCCATACCTCTATACGTATACCCCCACCAACTTTCGAGATCGTCAGTGGGCCAGCGGATTTTTTGACGATGCGATCCGTCCGATGGGTATTCGATGACGATTTTAGTATCGCTGGCTTCTGGCCTTAGTATCGCTGACAACGTAACTGGCTTCTGTAGCCTACTAACGAGAACTACGCACGCACACACAAATTGCTCTTGTTATTCGGAATCGGAATGTGTACACGCGTGTATCTACGTCTCCCTTGAATTACAATGCTGCACATGAGCAGACCACATCAAGGACGCTTGGCCATCCCCCGCTAAGCAATATCCAAGGGGGTAGTGCTCGATAGCCACGGCTAGGAAAAATAAATCCACCTTGATAGACAATCACAAGCTAAATACTCAAGTGTAGAAAGTCGTGGACGCCGTTGTCAGCCACAGACGCGTGAATCATCTCAATGGTGATCCTTCGTAAAAGTTAAAACGATTCACATACAAACACAGGTTGTTGTGGAATATTAATTCGGCAACTTTTGAGTCCTACAACATTTTTTAAAATATCACTAGTAACAATAATGAACACTACCGTCGGCGTAGTCATCGATCTCTTTGATTGTGTCCAGCAGCTGTATGTGCTTGACTAGTGCCAATGCTTCCACCTGTTCCTGTGCGGTTACTATTTGCCCCGTCAGGGGAGTCAATCCCCGGCGCTAATGAACAACAAACAGCGTCTAAAATCATAATCATCCACAGACCGACACGTATCGAATAGGATCCCAACAACAGGAATGAACGCTAAAAGCAGTCGTGGAAGCAGCAAGAGTGTCCCCGGACTAGCGATCAACGGTATTAGTAAAATCAATCATAGCAGCGGTTGTAGTATATATTCATCAATATAGTATCTGATGATTGATGTCGATATGCTGTGACTGTAGCTGTTGTTGATGCTTTTGTTGTCAGCATCAAAAAAAAGAACCAATACCCGTGCTACTGGTTCCGACTTTTCAAGTAAAAATCGTACCATCAGACAATTGGCGATACTCAGAGAATAGATACAAGAGATAGATAGGCAAATAGTTGGCGTTCGATTAACAAGCGAAATATTGGTATCCGTATCATTAATGTCCATCGAGATATTTCAATTTATTTTTCTCGTCTGGGTGAACTCCAATAGTGTTTCGCTTCCACGTGTTGTTGTAAAGTCTCCCCGTGGCGAATGTATGCTAAAAAGATATAGGTACAATAAAGAGCTGACATCACACAAGACCAACGAAGGAACGACAAAGGAGATGCAATGAGGCTCGTATTCTTCGAATCATAGCGGTTCAATCAGCTGGTAACTACGATTATCCAACACAGTATACCTATTCAAAATTCGCCTGCGCTTAATGTTTTGCTTCGAATAGTTACCGAAAGTATCAGAAGCTACGCTATTAGAAACCAGTGGCAGTCCATCTATATGTAAGGAACCGCGTTCACAACAGCTATTTATATATATATATATAGATATATTGGACACTGTCCAAATATCCATATAAGAGCTCTGATGAACCAATAGCTAGCTAGCTATAGTACTACTTCTACTATAAATTCTAATACGCATCGGGTAGGGAGGCTCGCTGAAGCGAAGCGTCTAGCCGTCAAATCGCGGGGCACCGTGGGCGTTGATGGCGACAGCTTAGTAGTCCGTCCGTCAGTTTGAACGCGCTTTAAGCTGAACTAAGCGTCTGGTTACGGGGCCTAGTAGAGCGAGCGTCGTTCGTGACCACGATTCGGGCTGTATTAGCACGAGGTAGGTTGGCCCCAGACAGAGACGAAGTACAAGAGTTCCGCTAGCTTTGGTACTGAAACGCCCCGAAGGTTTCGTTCGCTGATCGTGGCAATGGCGACGGGTTGGTGAGCACCAGTATTTTTTTTCTATATTTTGGTATGGCCCAAAGAGAGCATGAGACAGGAAGTTGTCGGTGTCCCTTAACGTTTTGGTAGAAATCTGAAATGCCCTACGTATGAATGGCGTAAGAGGATGATATCGTGTATAGCTATACGTAACTGTATTTATGGATTTATTCATGCGTTTCTGAACTATTCATATGATTATAATAGTTAATATGCACTGCGAGTAACGACAGACAAACAGCAAGGATCCGACGAGGATCAGACACAGAGGTGTGTCATTTACGACACATTGTACGTTTAAAATAAAGAACTAGGCAAACATTTGACATAGATACGGGAAATATGTCGCATGATATATAGGTAAAAAAGTATGCGCATATGCCCCGTGAAGCATTAATGTGAGATGTCGCCAATACGTATAGTTAACGCAGTAAAAACGTTGGACGAAGCCAATAGATTACGGTTGTTCTCTGTAAAGCGTAAACTTACTCACTCGGTGTATGTCGGAACTACGATAGCGTTGAACGTGACGGACCTGGCCGCGTTTAGTCAGCCCCTCGGTATATCTGTGGGTGCCCTTCGCTTTAACTGTCTCTGCTAATTTTACATTTTTGCACATTTGTATGTCCGCATTGCTTTAATTTTAACTTTGCTGTGGGTCAATTGTAACGCATGTACATGCAGCTTCAGAGTGAACAACGCAGGCCATGTATCAGTGGCAGTCTCCAAAGGCATAGGACAAAACCGGTAACTACTAAACAGGTCTGAGTCTCACTCGGCCGTGGAACAGATGTCAAAAGCTGTTCATAGACAGGCGCACACATATGCGTGCATCACGTCAGATATAAACGGTACACATGACATAGTAATAATAATGGTTATAGTATTAGTTATAACTTGTGCATTTGTGACAAACGTATTGTTAAAAACGATGGGTCTGTACAGGTGGGCTCCGCTCGATATTATTGTTGTCGTTATTAGATTATGGAGTACAAAGAAAAACATCGACTAGATCGCTTCGCTGTGCAGTCGTTATAGACGATGCTAGAGAACCTTTAACTGAGCGGGTCCGGACTATTCTTAACGCCGACGATTACAGGAAACCCAGCATGGAGTAGTAACTTAGGAGAGCTGGCAAAACCGCAACAAAGAAAAACCAACAAGTTAATGTAAAACAGCGCTTTCGTTAACTTGAATATCCACAAACAAACAAACAAACAAATCTCTACGTGATAATAGTATATCATAGCAAATGCAATTATGCAGCACTTAGCTATCTTGCAGCCATATTGATGGACTCCATCGATCTTCAACATCTCTCGCGTTAAAAAGCAATACGGAACTTGCAGTTCGCCGAACACTTTATTCTTTATGGAACCGTACGGTACAATATGATGAAATGAACAGTATTCCTGCGATGACCAGCTAAAAAGCAGAAGCATCCCTGTTTCACCCGTCTGTATTGAGATAAACGTATTCGGCAACGATAAATGCCGTGTTACAATGCTCTAGGCTGTGTCTATTCACTACTAGTTCTAGCCTCTATTCCACGTTTTCACCTAATAGGACAAGTTGAACCATTAGCAGTGAGCGTGCTTAACTGACAGCCCCCGCTGCTCTGAAACTGAACCACTATTTACCTTCGTACAGCAAGTGAACGAGCGTGCCGCAAACAGATGTCCTGTGTCTATTGCCTATAGTGCTATTCGTTGGCCAATGCTGACGACGACGACGACGCGCCAACATCGCCCGCTACCTGCCGATGAATGGTGCGGAACTGTATGGAAACGGGCAATATTTCCAAACAGGGCAGCTCTCTCCGAGCTTTGATATATCATATATAAATCTTGGCTTCCTCGTTCGCGTCCCACAGAAAGGCCGGGGCTGCTAGTGTTAGCATAACATCTCGCAGAAGTTTAACATAGTGAAATTTATGGTTAATTTTGTTGGTCGACAAAACCTTAACTGATAAATCATCTTCTACGAGTGTATTTTTTTTTACACTCGATAGGTTTTATTACAAAGTAATACCAGGTTATTAGTGGTACGAATAAAAAATTTTATTTTTGTCATGCAGCCCTTCTTGTCTAACTAACGTTAACGGTGCATGTATAATGTGCCCTATCTCTATGAATCGTTATAGTTTCATGTCTTATTACGTCGCAAGAGCTAAATTCTATAGCATCACAGAATTTCTATTCATCTTTTGGTCACGAAACGAAGATGTAATGACGATCACGGGATAACTGATACTCTTAAGGTACCGAAGCACCATTGTCTTCATGTGTAGCATGACTACTTGTGCTACTATAAAGCTCTGTTGATTTAGTAGGGAAGTTTACAGGCCGGCGTCCGATTAATTCAATCGCTGTTCGCGTTGTTGAGGTAACCTAGCAGGAAACATGACACAAGATAAACTTACCGCGAGTAGTAACACGAAGGTTAGAGCTCTTTGTCATGACGTTACCTTGTCACAGCTGAGGACCAACGTACAACTCAGCGTATATGAAGAAAAACCAAAAAATCGACAACAATATATATTATCTATAATATAGAGTCACTGGTAATTAGAATAGCGGCCACGAAAGCTTACTAATCAGACCAAGTGCTTGGCCATATGAAATGCTAACTTCCCATATGGTCCTTATACAATCATTCATTAACTCGTTGTTATGGTTAATAATATTTGATATATATATATATATATATATACGTAATGGTGATGTTGCTAGAAACAAATATTTTTTGCCGCTGCGGCAGTGGCTGTCGGTGTATTTGCCTGTCGCGGTCGAAAGGCTGTGGTGCTTCTATTGTGTTTCGCGCTCTTGCAACAGCTTGAACTTTAAATAAGCAACTGAGTGGAGTCAATCCCGTTATGTTGTTCCGCTGGCATCGTCGCCGATGTTGCCGAGGCTGAAACGGAGTAATCCTGTGCTATGGGTGCTGTGTAGTTCTTTTTGCTCTGATCCTGTAGCCACTGCTGTTGGTGATGGCCTAGTTGATATGAAAAGTAGTAGGAACAGCAGCAACAGTAATAAGTCAGCACAGCCTGCCACTATCGCTGCTGTTGCCGATAATCGGGCTGACGTTGGCCGGGCGAACCTTTGCTAGCAGGACCATGTGCCATTCACACACCCGTCGGCTCTTGCCGCTAAAACATCTACTCAGCCAGACCTACAGATAAACAGGCACCATCTATAACTATATATGTATAGGTACCGCCGCTGGTGTTGTTGATACTGGGGCACACAATATGGCCACAACAACCTCAGACGGTTAGTGCGCGTCGACTGCCTCAGCCAAAGCGACGGTACTTCAGAGCGTTTCTGTTTCGTGCCTTGTTTCTACAAGAATCAACAATAGCGATACCTTCGAGAGTGCTAACGTCATCGTCTGTTACGATATCTTTATAGATGCATCTGGGATAAATATTGCTGCAAAGACTTAAGGAAGCGTTAAGTGGCATAAGTTACAGAAGCGGCAGACAAACCCGTTTGCAGACAGTAAATACAGGTAAACCACTACTTCATTACATTATAGCCCATCCACATATATAGACACAAAAGCGTAGACGTCAACCCGCTCACATCGCCCTTTCGGTAACTATTGCCGCAACTATGACGACGTCAACAACAATAGCGAGCTTGTTTTCCCCTTCTATTTTCGTTTTTTTTTTGCTGCACTTCCACCCGCTAAACGTCTCCAACAACGGCGACGCCATCAGTGCACGTTGTTATTAGTTCGCGTAAACTAGACACACACGAATGGGACTCAAGCATGTAATACTATAATAACATTAATTACAACAACTACTCTTACTGCTGTCGCTGCTATACAGCAAACGCTTCGCGGACGATCCGCGCATACACAATATGACGCTCAGCTACGAACAGACATCATCATCTGAGTGGCAAGAATCCTGCAGAGAAAAAGGATGGGAAGAATGAAAGTACCAGAAGCGCTTTAGCAAAGCGCTCCGGTCAGAGCAGAACACGCTACGTTGTTTCGTGTGCGCGTTTTTTCCTCGTCCTCTGTTTGTTTGCCCATACTTCTTCACTCTTACATTGTTTCGCGATAAACCCCGAAGCTGTCATTTACCTGTTTGCGCATTCACTGACTAACTTAATCGGCTGCTCCGACGAAAAACCTGCGAGATCATAGGACCGACTGACGTCGTTTCTTCCGTGTGTTCTGTTACAGCGCCGTAGCACCTGCAACGTTGTGATTGCAGCCTCATTGCATCGCCTCTACGAACGATGCGGGTACGAGCCATAAGTCATGTAATCATCTACAATAGCGTTTTATTATTCTAGAAAAACAAGAAATTCCTATAGTGACGCTGGTTATGGTTGGTAATGCAACAAACAGAACCGCTTGTCGTTGTCAGCTAGCTTCTAGTGCAGTTACGTTATCAAAAATGCAGTCGGTATCATCATCCATACTGAAGAAGCTTTCACTTGCTATACCTATTGATTGATAGGCTAATAAACATCCAGTGTCACTGGGTCTTCCTCTAGATCCGTTACGGTGGGTTTGGAGCACGGTGGTATATATGTAAAGTCGCCTGGGTCTTAGGGTCGGCCCACCGCATCGCGCCCAGGTTTTCAGTGGGCGCTTGTGTTCTACTCAGAGTCGGAGTTACAGAAAGAGACTGCAAGACATAAGCCGCTGTAATTGCTACCGTCGTCTTTTCTTAGGGGCTGATCTGCTGGCCCTTCTGTTACTTATTAGCCATTTAAAGGCAGAAAAAAGAAGATGCATGGCCACTGGTTACACCTGCAACACAAGCAACAACATCAACGAAAGGACTAGCAAAGGTTCACTAGGTGCCGTAAGGCTACGGGCCGGTAGACGTAACAAGTGCAATTAACGATGCTATCGTTCCTGAAGTCGCTAGAAATAGGCGTTGTCTCACCCGTGTACTTTTACTGCTGTTACGTCACACTGACTATCACTCCGTTTAGATCGAAACGTTTGTTGTTGCCTCTGCTGAGAGTTCATCTGTTTTCAGTCATCTGCTGAGAAACTGTACGCGTAAAATCTCGGATGAACGCCATCGAAGGTGAGAACTTCGATGCGCAACCCGGGTGTGGACGCGTCGAAGCGGCATTAACGTCGCCGAGTTTATATAACAGAACGATGAGGAGTCAAGACAAAAGCGAAAAGAAACGAGTCAACCATAATATTGAACACAAGCGGTTACACTGTTTAATAAATGTGGAAGAGTTGTTTTGTTGGGGCTGCTGCTTATGTACTATTTTTGCTAATCATGTTCGAACGGGTCGATTAAGCTGAACTTTTTCGATGCTTACAAATCTGATGGCCATGGAGAGAGGAAAGACGGGTTTTAGAAACACCCGAAAACATTTTTGCATGACTAAGAAAAAATGGCCGAACAAACGCTCTTGCGTAGAGGTCCATCGTGACGTTGGCATGTATGCCCCACTATCAACAGTGTGACAACATTGTGATCGCTTACAATTGTACGCCTAGAGGTAAATTACCGAATGGCTTATGTTGACTTCAAATAGAAGAAATAACGAATTAATCATGTGAGAGGCACATCTTCGTCGGAGCGCTTTTTACAGGGCAGACTATTTGCTGGAAGTAGAGTCACGAAATCCTACAGGCCCTGTCTATATATTCAACCGGATCAGTTTTGTCAAAGGGTCCGGTATAAAAATGCGCATAGGACAAGACTGATCGTTGCTGAGCTTATAAACGAAGTACTGAGAAGCATACTTCTCTTCAGATTGCAGAAGCCTTTAGTCCTTTACTTTTACATGTAGACACATGACTTTTTTGTCTTTCCCTTTCACGAAATTTCACCATACCGTTACAAACAGGATCGGATTAATCGATAAGGCATACACCTTTACGTTACACTAAAGCTCGACCGAGAAAAGCCTGCTTTCGTCGCCAAAGCTAGCCAGCTAGCTACGATCATCAAGTAATTTTAACGTATTATTTTTTAAACTACTCTCTCTCATTATCGTCACGATAATCATTTCAATTACGTTCAAAGAAACGGCAGCGGTTGGCCATCATACATCTTTTGCCGAGGGGTGAGCAAAGGGGCGGGGGGAACAGGGGGTAAAAGGAGCTGGGAATGTAATCTGATCTTCGCACTGTCTGCTGTTTCTCCTGATTTCTTAAGAGCTGTTGACTACCCTCATGACAACGCATTTCTCTCCTTACCTCGGCTGAGCTTTTTTTATTTGTTAACACGTCGCGACACGACGTTAAGCCGCGCTCGACTGTCGTCACCTGATCTGGTATTGTTCGCGGGATCTGTTGTCGCTTTCTTGGCCGCGGTAGCCGATGTTTAGTCGACTCGCTTTTATCGCGAAGCGTCTGTAGGAGCCGGAGTAGTAGTCGCGGCTACGGTGTTAAATAACTTCACGTTGATGTCGAAGTGACGCCAACCCCGACACACGTAATCGAAGACAGACGAGTCAAAAATCGCTGCTATTCACCCGTCCATGCGCTCGTTTGTCCAGACCGAGTCAAGTCATCAAATCGATGCGTTTTCGCTATTCCTATTTAATCTGAACGCGCTTTCTGTTTCGCTGTCGCCCGCGCCCGCGCCCGCGCCCTTAACGACTCGTCGGCTAATTGTCCTAGGCATCTCGTAGATTTGGAAGCTTACCAGCTGTAACAGTAGTAGCGAGCGGTGCTTGAAGGCTTAAAATATGAGCCAGCAGGCCAACGTATTCGAATAGGCGGAGAATGGCAAAATGTTTTTTGCACACTTTGGCCATCTAACGCTGATTTACGCTATCACCACAAACAACGAAGGGAACAACTCTAGGATCTCAGGGATCATCGATGACGACGGCGCTTCAACGTTTACTCTAGAATCATGAGAGCGGTAATGGTTATAATCGTATTGATGTGAGGAGCGTCGTTCTGGTCGATGCTGATCGTGCTCTTGATTATCATAATGGCAACGATATTTGCTTTTTGCGATGCTGCGTCTTAGCGTCAAGCCACCGCATACGGCCACAGACCTGTCTAAACCCTTATATATGGATAAGCGCCAGTGAATGTGGACGGAACGAAGCGACAACTTGGCTTTACTTCGTTAATCGGAGGAACAGCATGTTAGTACATGTACAGATCAAATGAACGGAAGTCTTCAGTTGTTAGGGCAGTATTATGTTCTGTGTAAACATAGATGCTTATGACATCCCAGAACTATGATATTTACAATAGTTCTCTTTGCATTCCCTGATCGCGCTGCCTGAGATCATATATGCACATCTCTCATTCGATTATATCATACAACACACTGGACAGCTCTACCCACACACCCATATGTATATAATGTACTCTCGTTAATATAAGAAGCGGTTATATCGTTGGTTGTTTATATTGTGATTATGGTGCTTTTGTTTGTGGCCCTTACACAATACTAGGCGGAGTAAAGTTGACCTGTCAATGCACAAATATGTACGAAGATACCGGCGAGGCCGATAATTATCGTTATGAGCACATTTCTATTTTTTTACGCCGTGTCAGCCAACTTAACGCGCAACGGCATATCGTCTAAAGAGAATGTAGTTCCCTTGTTGCAGAAGTTGCTAAACAGATGTCGCCTGCTAGGACGTTGTCTAACACTTGTTAATAAACCATATCAGATATTTTACAATTAGGCAAGCCCTGTTGCCACGGCGATATTAGTAGTATAGTACACAACATATCGTACCGTGTATCCAAGGTATATTGTATGTTACATACAGGCGGAAGCGATTCTTTGTCCCTCCTTGTTTTTAGGATTTAATCTAATCACGACCTGCTGATGAGGTGACCAATACCATACGTGTCGCACATCCACGTGCCCCGTTACATAATACAAAGCTCATACCTATGACCGGGTGGCCGTACAGACGAATGAAGCCTTGCCATGATAATTAGTACAGGTCACAAGCACATGTTTTACCCGCTTAGTTTTTATCCTTGCTCTTCTCATCCCTACAAATGTGCCATGTCGTGTTTGGCGGGCGGTCTCAATACACAGGCGTGGCTGAAGTGAAATTGTCATTTATTTAATTCTTTGCCCCTGTAGCTGGTGGTAGTAGTAAAGCATTTAGTAATTGTATTCGCCTTGTTGTACCTTATTGATATCTACTGCTGCTGAGGCGGTTGTTGTTGTTGCCGCCAGTTTATGACGACGACGGTGCTGCAGCTTGATCGCGTATCGTAGCCGTCGTGCCCAGGTGCCTTGTCATTTGTTCGCATTCGATGCTGCTGCTGCTGCTGCTGTTACTGTAGTTTCTTGCCCTCGTCGTCGTGTCCGTCTCGCCCCTCACGCCACCGAGTCGTGACATTAGCGTAGCGTTGCTGTTCGAGCGGATTGTTCTTGAAGGTGATGCCGCCGCTGCAGGTTGCGAATGCTGTTTTGACCGCTGTTGATGTTATTCAAAGTCCTTCGAACCAACATCGCCATGAGCAACTCACTACCCTAACTAACAGCGGTTCCACTCGCCGCTGGTCACTGGCCTCGTCGACGATCGTAGATTAGAGCCGTAGCGTCAGGATCAGACAACCGCAGAGGCAGCAGCATCGCCAAAATCACCATCGGCAGTGATCAAATAGAAAAGAAAAAAGCATCAGCAACACAATCGTCAGCACTGAAGAAACACCATTGCCACCGACATCATTAGCGACATCCTGTTGTTGTTATTGCTCTCTATTCGCACACAGGGGATCGTGGTGTTTACTGTAGTTGTCGCGGTTATTAAGACCGCGAAAAACTAGAACTAGACCCATCCGTGGGTTTCGGCTTCGTACGATACCCCTCGATTCTGTTCTGTTTATGCTGGTGATTGAACTGAGGAGGCAACAAGACATGCATAAAACACTGCGGTTAGATACTTTCGTCTTCTGCGTGGTTCGGGATGAGGCTGTTATGCCGATCTGATTAGACAACCACTGCTACTCCACCTACATACGAAACCCGAATAAGTGAGCAGTTTTCGAGAGTGAACGTAATAGACAGCTCTCGTGTAGAGAATGAGAATCAATTTAGTCATCTTACGTGAGCAAGTAAAAATTTCTCTCGCTAGCTATAGCAATAGCGCATAACATCTTATATCGAAAACGTACGCGCGGACCGAGACGATCGTTGATTTTGGTGTATCTATGAAGTCTAGCTTACATCGTTGATTGCATACTTTCTGTCACTAGAACCGTCGCTAAATATCGATGCTACATTTTTCTACATTATAATTAAGCATCGTAATATAAAATATGAATATATTTAGCAATCGTCTGCATGACTTTGTGTTTATGCGACAGCATCATTCATGGCCACTGTTTCCGATAGCGTTTAGCGTTTTTGACCCGATAGAGAGTCATGCGCGAAGCCTTAGCTCTAGAATCCACGCCGCGGATGACAATTGTTGTTCAAAATCCAATGAAGCCATCCGCTGCTGGCTATGAGCTACACAACGTGTTAATGTGAGCTCCAAGTGCAGACTCCAGATCCCATATGTTTGACTGGCGCTGGCCATGCTTCTAAATAAAAAATGAAAAAAAAACCCTTTCCTCGCTCCGTTTTGGCAAATCCAGCTTCTTTCTTTCTGCTCTTCATCTGAGCTAATTTTTTTCTTTTTCTGTGCTTCTGTTTCGGGACCGAATATGATATACATTTTCGTCGACTGACGACGTGACCATTGCGATCGCCTGGCTATGGCGCCGCATATTTGAGTTGTTCTATGAATCTGCAGTGGCAAAACGTCACGGAACAACCCGGCTTGTTCCATGCGCAAACTAATATGCTTCAATCTGCTACCAGTTCGAACTCCAGTTCAGTTTTCGGACACAGCAGGAGCTGTTATTTGGCAAGCATTTGGTTGCCAAGAGCTCGCCCAGCACATTTCATGTCCTCTTGTTTTACGCCTCACTTCATCAGCACGTTACTTCTTCCCTTCGCAGACGTCTCGTCGTTATACGATACAAAGGATACGTGCGGTTGTCGTCATCAGTGAATCTCAGCCGTTGTAGCAAAATTAGATCCGTACAGACATGCATATTCTTGAAACGGTATGACTCTACGTTCTGTTTCATAAACTCTAGGAACACATAAGAAATTCGCACCCTATAGCTCCGCGTGTATAACCCACATATGCGGATATATCGTTTTTTTTCAGGCAGATGGCGAATTTACGCTGTTCCACACGTAGTGCTGCTGTATGTACGTTCAACTTTTCATTTGTCGGGCTGACGACGCGTGAACCTGTTCCATAAACGCACAATGTTTGATCCACAGTGAGCGAACGGCTAGGGATGAGTGGGCGGTAGCATTAATGGCTATGGCAGCGCCTCACCAGATAATGAACACTCAATAAAACTAGTAGAGGTATTGGCCTAAATGCTGTGGGCCGGTATTTAGGCCAGTAAATTCTCACCGGCTGCCTCGCCCCGGCCATATCGACTATACGTCATTGTTCACCGGGGCAATCCCCTTCACTGTCGAGTAGTTTCATCTCCGACTTCTCTTTGTTTTGCTCTTTTGACATTCAACAAATTGTTGTTTTGTTACCACGAAAGATTTGTCCATGGGTCCGTTAGCTTCAGCACATCCCCTTTTACTGCCGCCGCAGCCCAACGCTAGCAGGCTTTGACAGTCCGACAACCCATATTCTAGTAGCAGATCCGATCCGGAACGACTACTATCTTATTGTTTCGAACGACACCGATCCGTTACGCTGCGGTACGCCACGCTCGAAAAATTTATTTGCATTTTATCGAGTTCGTTGCGAAAGCTAGAAAAAAGCACACTGTGGAACTCTACCACTATGACATTGTATTCAATCCACTGTTTTACGTTCTTGCTCTGCCTGACACTAGCCAACTCAGCTCTTATCATTTTCCGTTACTTTCCCTATTTTGTGCCCTCCAGCTTCGGTTCCCGTCTCGCACTTCCTACCCGTTTCTTTATCGCCGTACGCTTTGCCTTATTTATCGGCGAACTAATGATGAGCTCTGACGCCATCATCAGCTTGCGAAAACATAAAGGGGACCATCCAACGGGAAGTAAGCGGAAGAGATGTTACAGCAGAGACCTTGCGACCCGGGGACGGATGGCGAAGGCAGAAAGGATATACACAGTGAAAGGATCCGTTTTCGCGTTGATCACTGTCATCATCATCAGCAGCAGCAGCGGCAGTGCAGGCCGAATCGAGGACTGAGAACCGAGCGCAACTGAGGCCGTGATTACAGTAGGGCCAACGCTACGCCGGCCCCCATCTAGCTTCTTACGCTCCGTCCACCATCTCAAGCAGCGTCTCTTTTTCGAAATTTAGTATCTCATTTCCGATGAATAATGAGTGTGAAGACTGTGACGCTGGTCAGAATAATATAAATGATGGCAATGATGACCTGAAATAGTAAGCGACAATGATGCCGATTGCAACATTATGTTGAACGACGCTGCTGGTTGCTAATGAGGATGACATCGCTGATAATCAGTACGATTTTGTACTATTTGCAAACAAAATAATGACTAAATAAAAGCAGAGTAACAAACGTGTCGCGGGCGATGTCTTTTTGTGGGTACAGGAAAATAGGCCTTAGAAAAGAGAGATGCGTGATCCTACAACCTGCATGCGAAGTGTGCTTTAGAACGAGTGCAACAGTACAAAGGACTTTATAAATAATGAGCGCTGGCTTTTGCGCCCATTTTGCAGGCAAAACGGCAGACACACGTACAAAGGCCATGTTATGCCAGTACATTTCATTATTTCTTCGGCATGAACGCATGCACTACTACGACAGGAGACGTTTATTGAACCTAGCCTTTAAAGCGTTTCTTTAGATCTAAAATTTAAAGACAGTCTCTTGGTCAATATTGCGTTCCATTAGCTTAAAAAAAGTAAGCGGGTCGTGTTCAGTCAACATGTGACGTCTGTCATCTTTGCAACAATTGCAAATGAGCGAAGTGGTCGTTCCGTTGATTTCACAACTACGAAATTAGCTATGCTTTCTGCAAGGTGTTCGGTCTAAAATCTGCAACGTCTAAAAGGTGTTCGGCCATATTTGATTTGTCTAGCTGAAGTGGCTTTTTATACTCTCCCTCTCGATACTGTTGTCTCTAAGTCGAAGTTGAATTCAGACGAAGGAGATCGAAGTCTGCAAAGTTTTGACTGTTCTAGATTTTACGGCGGCTCCGTACTTTGTCGGAATCGACGGATATCTAGAGACCCAGCGAAAAATCCAAAACGTCTTTTCTTTAGATTGAGCTAAGAGGAAAGCTTTTTCAATACACAATTCTAGATAATGACTAAATAATAAATATTTGTTTTGTCAATTTCAATATAATACGATCGTATCTCGACATCATTTTTACTTATACTTTGTGATCGTTTAGTTGGGTTTTGACACAATGTGGATGTGTTGTATATAGAGAATTAATTACTGTATTGTAAATGCTAAGATCCGTCATTGCCCTACATGGAGTCCCGGTAGCTTTTCCTTTTGGAACGTGACTATTTCCTGGACGCTCACCAAATCCCGTTACGAAGGACTTATAATCGACTCTACAATCGTGCCATTTCCACATAGTTTCTATATAGAGTATATGTGAAGAAAAATCAATAAACGTAGATACTGATAAAATATTGATTTTAACTTAAATTAGTCCAATTCACTTTGGTACACGTCGTGCAGTGGCTATTTTTCTTTTTAGAGTGATATCTTCTTTTCGCATAATAGAAGATTAACACGTCTTCCCGATACCAAAGAGAACAATATCAACTATTGAAGATTGCGGACTAGCCACGCTGACTTATTAAGCTCTGTTGTGCCGATATAGTTCATAATATTAGATACGCCATGTTAGGCTAGATAAGCGATTCGCCTGAAGCTCTGGCTCACATGAAGGTCGTGAACGCACCAGCACTATCACCCTCGGCGATATATATATATATATATAATATCCTATTCTAACGAGATGATAACGCTTTTGAATTTTTTCTAACTGCACGAAGGGAAACGTGCATAGACCGTCGTATAACATCACGCTCAACAGGAATAACATACCCTTAATAGTTCTTGTTCGTTTGGTATTTAAGCGATTTTCTTTTCAAAAGTCTCTTATTTTGGCATATGTTATGGCTCGTTTTCGCTGTTTCCCTTGTTGATCTTCTGTTCTATTCAGTTTGATAAAACATCATGGCCGGATATCGGGTCCTGAGCTTGCAATCGGAATGTCAGCCGGACTCGCTTGGGGAACAAGTGGTATGACTCAGATATCAATTGGCCTATTACGTCTGCTTTGGCAGCTTGCTCCAACCAGAATGGTAGTATAAGCGAAGTTACAGTTGACTCTCGCAAGCACGCAAGTTACTGAAACTAAGTAGACGACTAGTGCGAGTTAGTGCCGTTGCTTCAACATAAAGCTTCCAGGACTAATGATGTGTCTTGTGAACAGCGCCTTTGTCCTTTCGTCGATACGATACCTTTGTTCTTTAGTGTAAAATTACCGTAGAGTGACCTAAAGTTTAAACATGTGTCAAATCCGGTGAGAAGACGCTGGTCACACGTCAGTCTTTTGTCGTCTACGTTCAAGTAGATACAGAAACTAACCGTCCCGCACGAGCGGTTATGATTGCAACGTAGTTTTCAGCAATGGATTTTCTTTGTATATTGGATATATTGTATTTCATGCGGATAATTATAAGTGGAGTGTTTGGCTCTAAAATCGGAATCCCGTGATGTAACATACGCCGTAACCTATATTTAAGCTCATGAGCTCGGTGCTAATAATTAGGGTAGACCCATGTAAATTTAAAAGTAAACGTAAATATCTTCACTTGTCAGAAAAAGCGACTTACCTTGAAGCTATAATGAACATGATAAACGTACGATGAAAGCACCTTTCGCGGCGCTCGTACGAAGTTGTTCATGTCAATCTATATAATCATGTTTAAGCAGGTATCTTTCTTAGGCTATTTCCAAAGTAAACCCAATTTGAGTTAGACATCATCAGTGGAAGCTCCATCCATCAGTGGAGGAGCTGTGTCCTAGTTGTGACCCGCTTCCTGTTTCATTGTTCTCATTATTCGAGTTCTTTCGTTAGTCGTGGGCATCATCACCAAACAAAGACTTTTGCCACGGCCGTCTGTTCTCTCGGCTTGTCGCCCCTGGGGCGACGTTTTTAATCAGGCATGTATACAGGCTCTTCTTACTTCGTTGTGGTGAGGGTCGATGCTGCGATCCTTCTCTAAACTACAGTCCGAACTACAAGATTAATAGGTTACTACCAACTCAATTATTTCCGTTTCTGCAATATACCATACAGGGCCTATGATAAGTTGAATATTCTCTTCTTCAATGCTGATGCTTATCTTCGTCGTATCGGGTTTGGGTAACTCTTCAGCCTGTTTTGCAAGCTACCGTTTTTATTTTACCCTATTTGTTGTTAATGGTGTATACGCCTGTTATCGTCCATACCGTGCCTCAATAGCTTTATCCATCGCGGACTCGCTGCGTCCAATTGCGGTGATGGCGATGGCGGCGGCGGCGGCGGAGGCGGAATTTGAGGGATCGCCAAAGAGCGTCCTGTCGTCTGCTACAAATGGAGGACTTCATCTGCTCGGTTAACATACACCTGTACCGGTTAGCTAGTCGTGTCATCTGCCATAACGGTTACTGGAACCGAATTGACTAATTATGGTTGACTGACTCATTGTCGTGTTGGTGCCATTGGCTAAGATTCAATAAAACTACTGAACAAGGGGCTGCGCTGGGGCTGCGAATGGTCGTTTAGTTTGTCCGGCGGTACAAAATCAAGCGAATAAACATTTCTGAGCGGCGCCGATTTGTGTATTAGCTACGCATGGCATAGGAGAAATTGTAGTAACAATAACAGAGCTCATATAAAAGAAAGGCCTAAACAGAGCTTGGCTAAGATTCGAAAACGATAGATATTTTCGTTTGGAATAAACAGTCAAGGTAATTTGTTTTCTTTGTAGTAAAATGACCACTGGACCTGAGCTGCCGCTTTAGGTTGAATCTATCGAATTTTGTCGCTATAATTTTTACTTAGATCTTTTTGCCTATTTTTTTTTGCCTTTTCTAGCATTTCCTGCAGCGTTTATGTTGCGAAGAAAGATGCATTTAGGCCTTTTTGTATAGAAGTCATTCATATGTACATCACGTGTGTCGTAGTTAACGAAGTAATCTGGACGAACATCCGACAGAATCCGAGATAAATGCACACGCATATAAATGCATAGAAACCGAAGCCAGTCAGAAACAACAGCAAAAGCAATAGTAGCTTGAACGAGAAAATACGTACAACGTTAACAGCAGTGCGCATATCCTACGGTTCACCGATAACAGCAGTAGCTGTGGCGGCGGCGGCGGCGGCGGCGGCAGCAGCAGATGACCTTAAAGGCCGGTAAAACAAAATACCATCAGCATAGCCTTGGTAAGAACCCGATCTTCAGGACCGGTCAGTACGGTTTCAACGTCAGTTGTCGTAGTGTTGGCAAGAACAACCGCGACAAGATTTTTCTTCTCAATCATATCGACAGTAACAATGCCGGTGTCAATAAATGCGCATGTTATGCTGTTGTGATCGTCATCCCGAAGCCTTACTTTTTTGTTACTATATAGTTATGTAGTACACCCGTTCTTCGGTGCGTTCGCACAATGGACGCCGATTAGGCGAAGGTGTTTCAGTTAGTGATCATAATCATGGCTACATCAATTCTGATGATGACAATAGTGATATAGTCGTCGTCATCGTCGTTGTTGCTTGAGGAAAAGATATTGCCCATATTGAAGCCAACACGCGGAGATTCTTTTCGTTCATGGCTGATGCGGTTCAGTTCCTTAGTGGGAGCTATGGGCCATTTTGTTGTTGTTGGCTAATGCTTACCGGCCACCATGCCACAGCCGATGCTGCCATACGTCGTGCTATGGTCGACCAGTCGAGTAGCCAGCCGATCGCCACGGCCCACTGTCCGCAATCCGTTGTTCGTTCCCAGTACGACAAGCCGTCCAGTAAGCTCGTATCGTTTGGGCTTCGTTCAGATCTCCTCGTAAAAAGAACAGGTCGGACCCATGAACGAACACCGTTCCAAGCGGCCCGCATGTGCACGTTGTGGCTCGGAACAACAGACGTTAGAAAAGGTTCTATATGTGTACGGAGATTAACACATATATACACGGACACACACGAGCATACGCACAAGTACACAGTCAATCAGTCAGACCCGCAGATAGTGAACAAACAAGACGAAAGACATCGAGTCGAAAAGATCGAGCGCGGGAGAGCGCGCAGCTCAGACGGATGGACGGGCCGGTCCAGCGGCGATAAAGCACTGGTCGTTCCTGCAGTTTCTATGACCTGCATACGCTTTGGCCAACTTTGACCCCAAGTTAATCATTCCGCTTTGTTTCATTGCTGCTGGTTAACAGCAACAACGGCGCCGTTAATAATAGCATCGATCCTCTCTGAATAGCATGCGCAGCTTCGATTGTCAGCAAGCAGACTCCTACGGCGTAGAAACGTAGCACATGTTGAAACACGCGGAAGGTAAGTAGGGGAACACCGAAACGTGAGGCGAAGCAGTGGCAACTGCAACGGCTGCGGGATTGCGACGAGAACATCCGCAAAAAAAAGTGGCCGGTTTAAGCCACACTGGCCCACCGGTGAACTGATGTAGGAGAGCGATGGGAGACGCATTATGGACGACGAAGGTCCAGCAAGAGACGGAGGTGAAGTATCGAAGGCGACTAGCGCCGGCCTCACCTTTGCACTCAGGATGCGGTCGTGCGCAGGCACTGCTAGAATATTCTACTGTTTGTCAAAATATTTGAATCAATAATATGAGCATCGTAAAGATCATTATCATTATAATTATGTATCTGCATATATTTTGCGCATAGGTGCTGTTCGATAATAAGGGCGTCGTGATCTTTCGAGGTGATTTGCTTCTAAATAGAAGCTAACGTACTAGTTGCTCATGTGCAGATTTGGCCTACTTAGGTAGAAGTGTTTTATTTGTTTCGGCACAAACTTTTGCTCTGCCGGGGAACAAGATCGTATTGATGATGGGGAACAAGTTGATCAGATGGACAAGCGTTCTCGATATCTCTTCATATTCCATACGAATTCTCTATATATAATTGTACAACAATGTCATTTCGTTTAAAGCGTCACAAAGAGGCTTATTAATTTCTAGCAGCTCGGCGTGAGTTAGTTTGATACATATATGTGTGTGTATATATATATATATATATATATATATATATATATATATATAGAGTACTGAAAGATTTTGCTAACGAGTAAAGCCTTACTTTCGGCCATGTCACTTCCTAATGGTTTATGCTCTTTGATTTGGGAGTCATGCATGCAAGAGACGGCTTGATTTATAATCGAGGCACTCAAATATTGCTATCACACTTTGTTACCTGAATAATGCTTGAAGAAATGTATGTAGCATGCTTGGATGTCATACCAAATATCAACATAAAAATTAAAAACTATATTTTATATACAAAAAAAAACAAGCAACATCTGACAAAGTATGAACCAGGAGAGAAAAGATGTGATCTGCGTCTGTTGAGATGAAAACACTAAGTAGAACTGTGCCCTGCCCAACGACAGCCGGATTTTAGACATTTGCGTCAAAACGATTCTGAGAATATGGCTAATTTTTTTAGAACTTTACGTACTCATACGTACATTCAACTATTAAACTGATCGCGCATCACAAAAGTGAAGAGCTTCATCGAATAAAATAAATTTATTAACGAAGGACAAATATACTCTACGATACTTCATTCGTTTTTTTTTATGCATACATTTTCGACGTATACGGCTGGTACATTCTCCCGTGGCCCGGAGATCGTGATGACTTTGGCAGCTTTTTGTGATTTACTTACTGCACTAAGTCAGTTTTTAATTTCACAGTTCTATTACAATTAAATGTATTTTCTATATCGATAATTGGAAAAATAGGATAATAGTTTCAATTGTCAATCGGAAAGACGCTATTCTTAAAGTAAGCGTCAGTAAAAAGAAGATCAGAAAGACGTTACCCGGACCAATGACCGACTCACCTTACGCTTTGAGAAAATATATTACTTAAGAAATAATTAGGCTATTCCAT
Organism: Varroa jacobsoni; assembly: GCF_002532875.2. NCBI lineage: Eukaryota > Metazoa > Arthropoda > Arachnida > Mesostigmata > Varroidae > Varroa > Varroa jacobsoni. Next base: position 164,540 of record NW_019213917.1, on the reverse strand, counting down.
ATGAGGCTTAGTTCCAATGATCCCGGCCATACGAATCGTCAATTATGAGTTCTGATGGCCAAAGCCAAGCGTCTGGCGTGCCTGAGCTTCGAATGTAGCTCAAAAGGTCGCAGTGTCCAAAGGCCCAGAGGAAAGTAATTTTGAAGCTCTTCGTCTAATATCTTCTACATGGCCGATATAAGTTTGTATAGCGTTCTGATACTAATAACGCACCGGAAATAAGCTAGATGATGCAGTTTTTCTTATAACTAGATAACCGGGACGAAATTATTCATTGGGAGATGTCGCTGCAAATATTGAGACGATTGCTCCTATTTGGCGGTTTCTGAAGCAGCTCTCTGCTCAGGGATGGGTTCGAACTGGACAAAATGATTTACAGGTGAATAGGTTCCTGTGGTTATATTCCGTCACTTTTACTAATCGAATCACGAAAAGTAACGAATGCTAACACGAAGTGAACGAAGATACGGCGAAGGAAATATGGACGGCTAACTGATGCAGTAGCGGAAACAAAGGGGCGGACCCAAATTAAATTTTCAAAAGTTGATTTAACCTTACGCAGGTACTGCTGCAGGTGCTGTTGATATCACCTGGCTATATACATAGTAATTACCGGGGAATAAATGGAAAAATGTGCGATATTAGAAAGGTCATCGTGGCTTATGCTTGACTGTGCTGTCAGAGACACGGAAAGATCTCGGCGGACTTTTGCCAACGGTCGGTGACAACGAAAACGCACGATGAGTGACAGACGGAGTAGGGCGTACTCTAGTTCTATGCATGTGCTTTAAAAGGGAAAACAGCAAACGAGGCAGACCGGCAACGGTCTACCCAGCGATCACTACATGCGTATAAAATGGTCATCAACAACTGGCTCGTGCTTGAATAATTTCACATAATATCGAAGCGCAGAACAAAAAGGAAGTTCATACCGGCTGTTGCAGCAACATCGCTTACAACGGTCGTTCGCCAAATGCACCTATGTAATTTTACATTTGCAGCTATGTCCACAGTCTGCGAGCGGCGGAGCGAGACTCCAACACCGATCATTGGGATTATCCAGTCCTACTATAGATAGACAGCAGCAGGAATATCAAGAATTAGTTCGCTCAAACCCTGCCTGGGCCAAAGTCGCAAAACTTAACGATTTGCTGTTTGGCTGGCTTATTGCCGATAGCTTACAGCCGCTCTGGATTTCTGCATATATTTGTATGTGCATGCGCACGTGTTCTGTTATGATATGCTCTGGCGGGGTAGGGGGGTCCTCAGTAGAACGTAGAAACAAAATCCAATAGAAAGCTGTTTTTCGAGCAGTGTAATGTGCAGGACTGCGTAGCACATTACCATTAGCTATTTGTGTCTGTAGTTTTCGGCTGTTTGCCCGTCTCCCTGTTTGTGTATCTGCCTGCCTTGTGGCTCGCTTAAGGGTCGTAACTTGACATCGCAGCCGCTGTCGTTATGACGCTTCTATATGTGACGTTTCGATCGATCCAACGGAAGGATCACGACTGCGTCTTCGGCGTAACGAGGCGACTTCTTAGACAACGATTCTGCCAGCAGCAGTAGCATCAAAATCGTTCACTGATGCCATTGCTAGCTGCGTTCTAGCGTAATCTGCAGTCAGACGGAGAGAGGAGTGGACAGATCAAACTGTTAGCCGTGCATGGTCGTAAATGCGGTGGTATCATCCATTTGTTTACCATTGGCAATGTAAGTCCATTGGAATCAAGCTGACTTGAAATCTCGACTCTTGTTAAAAGAGTTTATGAGCATCGACCTTGTATTTATTCTGCGCGGCCTGGTCGTTCAGACTGACTGACCGACCGACCGTCCGTCCGTCCGTCTGTCTGTCTGATCGCTCATCCAGCGCCTGCAGCCACGGTTAAATGACATCTCAGTCGTCGAGGTTTGCCTATGTCAAGTACCTGTGCTGTGAGCATCAACGAACTCAATCCCGACCCCGTTCGGCCTCAACGATGCATGGCAATAACGACCTGAATAATATCCAATGATGTAGATGTCGTTGAACAAGACGACATTATTGGTAATAATTCATTATTATATTGATTGGTGCGTATGTACTATTTTGTATGACCATTGAAATATGTTGTACTGCGGCGAAATGAGGAGAAAGCGAGCAGCAACATGATTTAATCCAACAAATTAATGGTTACCCTCATTTGTTACCAATAGGCCAGCATAGAGACTGATTAGAACTTGTGTATAGGGTTGTCTAGTATCCTACTTTGGTCTAGCTATGACAAATAAAGGTACCATAGACTGGTATATTGGTAGTGATGGTAGCTAAACGCAACCCGGACGCACCGTACAGGAGGCGCGTCTATTCAACGGACCCCCATTGTGCGTGTGCCGATTGATTATGCTGTTCATCTCGTTGCTCGCTTTGAACAAAGTCAAGTGTTCAATATGAAATCGTTAGACGTCGAACTCGTCAGTACTGATAACAGCCTCTTGTAATGGTGACGAACTCGTGGCCGCTCGTGAAGCACTTGAGTAAGTTTCGTAGTCAGCTTCAGGTTACTATAGATGCACTCAATTAATTCACTTGGAGTCATGTGATGCAGGCGTCCATAGGCCAGCAGCAACCCGCAGTTCTGATCGCGTCAGCTGAAACCGATATTTTTATCGTGAACACATAGATACCCCCGTTTACCTGCGTTCCCTCGCAGGTTGGTTTAATATGAGCTAGTTGAGATTGTCATATACGCTTCATCTAGTGTAGATCATTACAGCTGGTCAAGTCGTCAAACTTGTCCCATAAGAAAGTAGCTAATTGATTATACATTGATAAATCTTGTCGAATATGCTCTTATGATTATAGCCAAAAATAGTGACACACTCTCAAGATCACAGAGCTAAACGGGCCGTACTCAATGACTGAACAAAGAGACAGCAGGTGAAATATTCTAGGTTCGAAACCGGGTACTCACGTTTCTTTTTTTGCTGGCAGGAACGAGTCGTCTGAGGAAAATGTGCCGGACGTCAAATTAAAAAGACTTATTTTTTTTAGAGTTTAAACATGTTCGCCATTGTCAGCTGGGAGCGATTCTGACCTAAGCGGGTTCCACTCTGATTGTCGATGGACAGGTCAGCTGTTCTGCCTTCCGCTCACCCTGTCCCCTCATGTGACGACGGTTGGCAAAGCGTGACATACGGCCTCGTGAGATGGTTTATTTAGCATTCTGCGGCCGGACCGACAACACAAATCATGAATGGATTAGTTTGACACTTTGATTTTGGCGTCCTTAGTTAACCGTCATTCGTTGCGGTATTAAAGACTGGTCCTATCAAATCGAATACGGGCTGCGTTGCATTGGCCTGCATCAAAACAATATTAGAGCCGCTAATATTAACGGTGATGTTAACGCGATACAACGTATCTAAGGGACTTAAGCATGGACACTGGACAAATACAAATAATAAGTTTGCTCTAACTGTGATACAGAGTAAATAAAATGATTTAGAGTTTTCAACATCTATTTCACTTGAACTTTCTGTCAGCAACAGGTAATTCTTACTTGTTATGGTGTACTAGTTTTCCTCGTCGACTTTTAAAAACCGTCGTTTCACAATATTGGATCACGAAAAGCCACGATTACGTTTATAGACGCAATGCTTTTATGGAATCATGCATCCATACCGTATGGTACCGTAATATCAAGGTGTCAGTCAGAATTACCTACACGTTTTCCGGCCTCTTAAGTTTTATAATTCCTAGCATAATTGTGCAGCGTCCCGAAATCATCATTTCCTGACATAGATTAGTTGTATATACGTGTCAGCAGCCGCTGCCGCATTCGACATTCCGATTTTTGCCGTTGTTTTTTAGCGCAGATAAAGAAAAAGCTGGATAGAAATAGGGCAAGCTGTTTGGCTCTAGATGACTGGAATCAGTAAGACGGTCGAAAACCATGCTGACTGTAGATATTACCGCTAACTTGGCATTGGCCACTGTCTCAAGCTCCGTTTGCGGCCCTAGGCAGGAACATTCGAGTACATACTCGAAGATAGAAAACCATCTTCATCAACTGAGGCATGAGGTTTTTCGGGATATCGGCTGCGTTCAGCTTCATGAAGTGTCGCTTCTCGTCGCTTTATCATTGCATCTATTTATGCCGGTCAAAATGATGATGCCGCTACTGATGTTGATGATTATGGTAATGATGGTCATGATGGTCGCGGCGTTGTGTGACGACGATCTCAAAACAGCGTAAGAAGTTGATCGCAGAAAGACATAGTCGGACTGGGAGAAAAGCTGGAAAATGTACAACTTAAGAAGAATCAGCTCCTTCGAACCTTAAGAAAACAGTTAGTGGCTTATGCAGTCGTTTGGACCTGGACGAGTCACATTGAGACTGCATGGCAAATAGCATAAAAGGAAGAGTGCAGATGCTACTTTCTAAATATGTATAAGTTAAAAAGTTAGAAGGACAGTAAACAGGCGAATGTATCTTATGCGTACATCCTCTGGAAGATGGATGCTGTGGTGTGAAACGTTGTTGTAAACAAAAGGAGCCGGTATTTGTAATGTCGTTGGAATAATGTTTAAAAACATTTCTACGTCCGTTTTAAAATAGGCCAATTTATCGACACATTCACTATATGATTCCTAGCCGAAAAAAGTCCTAATAAATATCCCGAAAGGAAAATATATTTTCTAAATAAATTGTATATGTCTTATTAAAATTCTACTCATTTGACGATAAATATTCAATTGTTATTGTCAGCTGAAGCAAAGCACGGGTTTCAACATGCTGTGACGTACATTTCTGCTATATGATTGGCACAAGTTGTTTTTGTGATAGATAGTTGCTGTTTTTCATCGTCAACATTGCCAATGGCAGAGTTCACTCGTTCAGCAGTGTTAAACGTCAAATAAATATATTGGTCCAAGTTATACTATATGCACACGGTATATGCCGTAAAGTAAACAGCTTACCTAGGCTATTGCAATACAATCAATTATAAACCTGACGTTACCGTCTCTCTCTCTCTCTCTCTCTCTCTCTAGCTCGCTCTCCCTCCCCTCCCCCTCCCTCCCACTCTTTCCCTTCTCTCTGTATCTGTCTATCTATCTCTCCCGCCTCCATCACCCTCTCTCCCCCCTCCTCTCTCGTTCTCTCTGTTGACCTTTTGTAAATTACAGGTGAGCAATAATAATAATAAAGAATAAAATACAGGTGTTGTCAACACAGTACTACCGCGCGACGTTGCAAAATCCGAATAAAGAGTTCGGTGGCAATACTAATTATAAAAATAATGGTTTCATCATATTATCCTAGCTATGGCCAACTGGCTGTGCGGCATGATAAGCGTTCACGGTTAACGAGCAGCCAGACGAAATCCAGCGTGTCGTTGCTAAGGCTCATGTCGAATGTTCGATCGACCTCAGGTCCGACCGCGCGGCAAAATCAATACACGATTTTTTCGTACACGTATAACAGAAGGATATAATCGTGACCGTCGCCATTAATTGAATTTCTTGAAAAGAAACTACCTGCGACACTAATCCTATTTAACCATATTATTATTATGTTACGGTACAAAAGACTTTCCGTGAAATTTACAGTGGTCCGTCGGCGAACTCAGGAAAAAATTAGCGGCCATGTAAAAATGGAGACGCCCTGCTTGTTTCGTTAGACAGAAACATGCTAAGCTGACTGTTATTATTTGAAAAAAACCTTGGTTAATAAAAATTTTGTATCACGAAAGGGGAAACGCAGAGCAGAACCACTACAAAATAAATGTCGGTCTTAATATTTACGAGAAGTTCTTTTAACATATTGTGAGGCTGTCTGGCGAAATTAACTTGTATAAGCGTGTTCCACTTTCCTAAGCTTCATTTGAAGTAAAGTAAAAGAAAAACTTTAATTTTCAAACTAATATAGTGAAAGTAATGCTATTTGTTAGCGGAACAAAAGAGTAGGATACAACCCCTTGCTCTAGTGTCTATAAGATTCTCCCGAATGCCAGTGTTCTGGAGCCAGCAATTGTAAGGTAACTATGAGCTTTCGTACTTTTCCTTCCTTACCTTCGTCTGTTACCTAAATGGTATTTCTAGCAAGGTCACTGACTTCATGTAAATGCACGAATAACAGCATAGTTGGCACAGTCGTCAATAATAATTCCCTTTCGATATTAACTGTCTCGTAGCGTTTATTTGCGCGTCATTAAAATGTGCATGCTAACTCTGATTGGAGCAATTGATAGTGACCTTAGAGTAGGCCCATGTTCATAAGAATTCAGGTTAGCATATAGGCTGTTGTTTCATGCTAGAACTATTCGTGTTTATGTTAAATCTGCATTCTGCTGCCGCCGTCTCAACCGGGTAGTTCGTATCATTTATTATATGAAGTGATACTTCTGTCTTTTTGAACAGTGTAGCAGTGTTGTGTTGATGCCAGCGTGTCCGTCTGTTGCTAATAACACGACAATATGTGTCTTCGACGTACACATACACGGTTACATTCTATGAGACAAACACACAAATCAGCCTAAATTTCGCGCAAGGGCATCACACGATGATGTCGTCCGCCACACCCTTGCAAGCGGGTAGAAACAAGTTGCCAGATAGGTCAAGCATTAAGAGAACAATTCATTCATTCATTCACTGACCGTTCAGTGCCGGTACGGCCTGCTCGTCCTACTTTACACAGTATTCATGCCATGAAGATAACTATTAGATGTGCTTCCACAACCTGACGTAGATTGAAGCGTCCGACCTGGCTTATTGTGTGCCTGTTGATTGTCTCTCACGCTGCGACCGATCGCTGGGAAACACCTTCAAGTCCTGTGTTTGATTCAAAGAAAAGGACACGAAAAGTGGAGGGACTGAGAGAAAGAAGTAGCACGGCGCAATGATTCATTATTAGGATCGTCATTACCTCGTTGTCGAATTAATCGTAATCGTGTACATGTTATTTTTGTCGTTCAATAAGAGCACAATAGTATATTAAAGGTAGCGGTGCTTTAACGATACTGATGAATTAACTATGCAGGCTGCGACAGAGGGTACTGCATTGATTTTCCATCCTAAGTTTTTGTTCGTTCCAGAATGAGAATATCAATGCACGATTGAGTGATCCCACACCAGAGACCACGATGTTTGCAACTAGTTAAGAGCTGTGTATCGTCGAAGAGTGGGTTTAAAGGTGGATGCAGTTTCAGTACGTACGCTTTACAAAACTCTGGATTTTTCTCAGAAGCACATAACGTTTTGGTTCCAAACCTTAAATTACCGCTTGTGATTACTCGTCGTCGATTACTAACGAAAACGGTAACAATTAAAGGAGATCTACTATAAAACAGATGAATATATAGAAACCTGAACGATCGCGTAATAGTACCCTGTCAACACAACGTTATGTTTTGCGGCAGTAACTATTATGAGTAGTTTAATAAGTAGGCACTACGAATTGCTTAGGCATGAAATTAAGCTTTCCGACGCTGACCAACTAACGGCCCGACACATGTCGTCAACGGTATATCCTTCGCACGTAGTAAATGTGGAGTCCCTTTCGAAAAAGAAATCAGATAACTACATCGAAATACTCTACACGGGAACAGAAGATTTTCAACGTATTCTAAACAAAGGTTGCTTCCTACACCGAAAGTTGAATCCAGTGCGGTCGATCGATTGGATGAGATGGTCGTTGGCTGACCTGTTAGTATGTGTGTTGAGTACAGCTGAGAACGGCATATAGCATTACCCCCTGCCTACGATAAACTACCCCTTGTACACCGCACACATATATATATATATATGGACAAGTTGCTAGTAGGTGATCTCTACATTGCCTTCTTTATCGTGATCTTAATTTTACGTGTTTGCCTTCAGCTGCTTAGTGGTCTTGTGCGTGGGTGAAGGACTTTAAAGTCGAAAGTGAAACGAGCTTGTTGGCAGAAGACGGCAAAACAGTGGCCAGCGCAGTAGGACGCAATTGGCTGCTGGTGAAGGCTGATGTAGCGCTGTGACTGTGCCTCGGTGTAGTTTGAATGTTTCTCGAATGAACGCGTCGTTCCCCGCGTTTGTTAGCCCGTGGGTCGGCCCGTTCTTCAACTATCTCGAGGCTACCTCAATGTCCAGAAGTGGATCGAGCTCGCTTTGCCGACTGACACGGCCGCCATTACGCCTGATATGAGTGTCTCGAATCGAGATTCACTCAATGCTAATGATATACAATTGAAAAAGTGCCCACGCTGGCTACGGGACCTGTGGCACTGGACACATTGTCACTATGGCAATAACAGCAGTATAGTGGCGCCATGGCAAAGAAAGAGACAGAAAATAGGAATGACAGGGGGTGGCAGTTCTCTATTGCGACAACGGCCCGTCACTTAGACGCCCAAGCTGTCGTTCGCTTTTACCCGCTTTTTCCTTTTTTCAATGATTTCTTTTCTACTCCGCTCTCTCACTGTCCTACCTAGGACCTTCACTATTTGAGCATTAACTCAGTCTCTTACGTTCCTGTTTAAGCTCTAAGCATGTATCCTTAGCCCAATGTTGGCTGTTTCTCTTGGCCGACTACTCCAGGTAGAACAAACTTTGAACAGTTTTCTGCAAGCATGTCGACTTTAT